>NW_024043342.1:0-38427 GCF_014851395.1 Micropterus salmoides | reverse complement strand
GGGGGGGGGGGGGGGGGGGGGGTCAAATGTGTCTGCTGCTAGTACTTGCTTGCTGCTGCAGAAGGATTCACTTGTGCACTCTTACCAGCTGTTGAGTGTTGATAAGCCCTCCACCTTTACCTTAATTACTCCTCTTGGTTCACAATCTGTGGGCTATTTAAACTGTTGCCAACCTGTCTAATGTCACAGCCTGACTAGATTTTTCAATGCACTACAGTCTGTTAACTCAAAGCAAACGCCTAGTTTTGTGTTTTGAAGAGAAAGAGGCGTATGAATGTGGCTTTTTAGATTAAGGATATATCCTCTGGGTGGCAGATTTTAATTTCCCGCACAATTGAATGTGTTTTTGAGACATCTAGTGGCCCAGCCACTGGTGTGATGTACAGAGTCCTCGGCTTTTGACTTCAAGGTTCATATCTCCTTTAGGTGGCCAAAACTGTAAACACAACACCCTCAAGTCCGTTTTCCTTATTCCTCATCTTATTTTTCTAACCCCCAACTTCTAACATGCTCATGAGATATTTTTCATAGTGTGTGTTTATATGAGGCAGGACTTGAATTTTGACAGATGGCTTAATTTCTTGTGGTTATGCCCTGTGTGTGGTGTGTGGTGTGTGCGTGCGTGTGCGTGTGTGTGTGTGTATTTTTACAAGTGAGGAATATTGGACATTGAGCTTGAGAAGGTGTGGGAATGTAGACAGCAGTGTCTATCTCTGTTCAACAACAGGCTGAACATGTCAACCAGAGCTAGAAGAAGCCTAAATGGAGGCGCCATTTGAGATATTTCTCTTGAAAATACAGATTTAATTATTAATTAATTAATTATGATTGTCCCATAAAACCCCGACACATGATCTTGACTTGCAGGTTCTCTAAAGCAGCAGGCCCAGTGGCCTATTGATGTGTGTCTCTGATCAGTCATTGCTTCATATGACTCATGCACAATGCCATAAGATGTTAGGCAAGGCTCCGTTTCCTCTGTTGTCGCAGGAACGGTTAAACAAACATGAGCTAGCAGTGGTGCTTTCCTGCCCAACTGAGTCTGTCAGAACAAAGAAAATGTAACATGCATTACCTTTACTAACAGTAAATGCTTTATTCCTATAGGATTAGTAGATTGCAAGGTCGTTTATACTGGCCTGGAATTACCAGTAGTCTTAACAAGTTGGAAGCATTCTTTATCTTTTATTCTTTTGTATTTTTTGTCAAACGTCAATGGAGGATTTAGAGTAAAATCAAGAATCACTATGACTAAAGAGTGCGTAATGTAAAAGTAATTTTAGGCTACCCAAGTGCACTTAGACCCGTTTTCATTGTAATTGTTTGTCCTCCTGTTTCCTCTGTTTTTTTTTCTGGATAATGAGTCTAGATGGTGGGCTAATTTTGCTGTGTGTCATATCAGCACCTTGTTGAGAGGCATTAAAGCTGTGTAAAGAACATAAGAGAGACACCCAGAACCAGTGATCTCTCTGAAATGGTGTTTGATCTTCTCACTGTCAGTCCAGTTAAACAGACAAACAGAGGGAGAGGAAGGAGGTATGCGTGGGTCAGTTTGTTTGTGGAAAGAGGACACACATGTGGAGTGGGAGGTGTTGTGTGGACGGGGGGGGGTTTTTGTGGTGTTAGATTAACCCTGGTGAGACTTGCGCCTTTAGACATTCCTGACATTCCGACCTCCGGGATGCTTGAGGCTCCTCCGTCTTCTTCTAGCATGTCGGGGGCTGCAGAGGACTCTGAGGGCTTTATGTCACTGGCTCACACCGGCAGGCCCTTTGGTTGAACAGAATCCACATTCCCCCTAATTTAGGAGGCCATGGGAACAAGTAGCACAGCATACACCAGGTCTTCTTAAATTACATCCGCAGACAACCTTAAATCCAAACAGAGGTCTTCTATGAGCTTAGAGAAACTTGTCAGCCTGGACTCACTCATCACAGTCTGTACAATTTTTTGTAGATAGTTGACTTTTTTTTTTTACTTACTTTTTTTGTTGAAATTATGGCTTGATTCAGAAAACCATTAAAAAATAAATAAATTAAAAAAATAAAGCAAAACTTAGAGATCTACTGATCAAACTTTTTCTGTCCCGATTCCAATACCTCACCTCTGGGTATCTATCAAGTACAGATCCAATACCCATGCTGTCTTTATCTCAAATCTCAAAGTAATTTTTGGTAGCATAGTCCAGGATTGCTGCAGCACTAAACAGTTGGCAGTCTGCCACTGCTAAATAAATAGCGGAAACTCAGAATTTTATGTTATTGACAGAGAGTTTTTATACGGATCTGTCATCTCATGGCCAAAACCTGATCTGCCTAATTAGGCCAGTATCTGGGCCAATACCAATCTGGCATATCAAGGATTGAGGCATCCCTAGCAAGAGCAGTCTCTCAAACCAGAATATTTGTTAAGTATTAATATTAATAAGTTATTTGTAAAGAGTGGAAAAGGAAATGATTGCATAAATGGTTCTTGTGTAATACAAGCAGTTTTACTTGGTCCAAAGACATGTGAGATTATTGTTGTGACACAACCAATGTGCAAAAAATGACTACCGTACATAGACATTTATGACTTCATTCTTTTAACAGTATACCTTATTCTTCTTTCTCTCTCCTTTACATACTGCCTTGTGATCAACATCTTGTGACGTTGCAAACTTCTGCTGACCAGTCATGACAGTTCGTCCTGTGCCTGCCAGATCACTCAACAGCCACTTCTGACCAAACCTAATTTAGCAAACCAAAGATGTCAGCGTGTAGCGACTTTGCAAACCGTATGGAAACCCGGCTCTTGTAAGAACTGCTTTCACCCGCTTAGTGCGCACAAGACTGTCGGAGGCCTGGTAGCAACGTGCCTGCCGCTTGTTTGAAGAGCAGCTTGGGGGATGATGAAGAGCTGGAGTGACATCGCCTTCGCCCTACAGCAAGCCAACCATCGCTGTCAAACCCACTATGATGAGCCTTGACACCAACGAGTCGATGACTGATGTCAACATGAACATAGAGCAGGTGATCCTCTTAAACATCTCTTTTCTGTAACAAACATTTGAGTTTATTACTGTCCAGAATGATGTATCCTGTTCTTTAATGTGTGCTCATGTTTATGTGTGACAGGAGAACACAAAGAGCCCGGTTGAGCGTTTGGGTCTGAAGAAGCTCTTGGACCTGTCATCTCTTTACATTGACGGTAACGGATGCAACAAGGCCCATAGAGAGGCAGTTCTCCAGAGTCCTGAAACCAAGATGGACTTCAACAACTGCTTCTCTCTGACTTCCATATCCCCTAACATCCTCCCTAAAGACTCCATGGTCATCAGCAATATCTTCGTCACCCAGGAGGAGGGTAGAGGTTCTCAGAGTTTAAAGAATAATGCCATTGGAGACACCTGTAGGCAGCAGAGTACAACCACCACTAGAACCAAGAGCACTTATAATGGAATTGGTGTGACATCCAGGGTAAATTGTCAGGAGTCCCATGAGGCATCGGTGGAGATACCTTTTTCTGTGAATATGTCCCTTCCAGTCCTGCCGCAGTTCATAGCAATGGTATCAGCAGGGGTTGTACTGCTACTATTACTAAAACATCTAGCACTTCCCCCACCACAGCCTTAGGTTTGGACACCACTAGCCACAATCCCCCAAAATCCCTCCACTCTCCTCCCGTCCTGTATAAACAGACCAGCCTGTCGGACTCCTCTTGTTCTTATCGTAGTAGTACAGATTCACTTCCTGGGGCAGAGGGGTGGGGAGGAAGACAAATTAGGTCCGGGAGCCCCCAAAGCCCACCATCCAGCGGTGGCTCACAGTCATCTCCCAACTCTCCCAACGGACAGCCAGACTCAGAACCCATTTATGCGGAGAGCACCAAGAAAAAGCGCAGGCCGCAAGGAAATGGGTTGCAATCCCATCCTGAGTCCCCAAACCAGACTAAGAACTCGTCCCAGTGCCCCGAGCTTGAGCTTTCAGGAGAGAGTCAACGGGCCACCATCACTGTAATGGCCACTCACACAGAGGAGAACAACAGGACTTTCTACCTGAGCAGTCCAGATTCAGCCATCAGCACCCAATGCCACTTCAGCCCTACAGCACGTAAAGACCCCAGCAGCCCGGCCTTCCGCTGGCCCAGCCCCAGCCACAGCGCTCCCTCTTTGGTCACTGAAGCCAGCCTTACACCAACTCTCCACCCTAAGCCTCAGTCTAGCCCACCCATTCCCCCCAAAAGGACCACCCGTTCCCCTAAACTGGGAACCTCTAGCCTCTCACCATCCATGTCTTCTCCAGTCCCTCTTCCTGATCTCCCCAAACTGGGCACCTCCAGCCTCTCACCATCCATCTCGTCTCCTGTCCCTCTCCCTGAACTCCCAATGCTTTTTCTAGTCTCTGCTAGAGAGGGCCACTTCAAGGTCCATTCAGAGAACCACAGCGCAGCAGTGTCCGAACGCTGGCACAAGTCCCACTTTCACAGTTCTGGTTGGAACTGTCGCATCGAGGAAGAGAGGAGGAGGAGAGAGAGCGGAAAGAGGGGGAGAAGAAGAAGCTGGCCGCCAAGCCAGGGACAACCTCTCAGGTGGCAGGCCTGGTCAATGGTGCCGCTGTCTGGAAGGAGGCCAGGGACTGGACGGCTCTCAGCAGCCCCCCTCCGATGACAGAGCCAGGCACGGCCCCCCCCACTGCCACTAACAATGGTGCCTGTCATGGGGAGACTGAGGGCACCACTGCAGAGGAGGAGGGCAAGCATAACGGGAGCATGCCGGCCAGGCAACCGTTGCATGACGGCTCATCAGAGTTGCTGGCAGCAGGGAAGGGAGCTGCCAACAATGAACCCAATCCACCACCTCCCCCACCTAAGAAATTTCACAGGTAAGAATAACAAAGAACTTTTTGTTTTGCATTTACACATTTTAATTAATTTAATGTCATTCATCATTATTGATTAATCTTTTTCAGTTAATCATGTTCCCAGTGAAATGTCAAAAGTAATGACAAAATGCCAATTAGAACTTAGCCAAGGTGTGAGGCTATATTTCTTACTCAGCTTGACCAGTAGACACAAATCTTCAAGGTTCTCAGTTTACAATGTGAAGCAATAAAAAGTAGGCAGTTCTTGACTGCTAGTTAAGAACTGCTTACTTTTCATAGCTTCAGATGCTTTGATCACCAGTTGACATGAATTTTCTCTAGATAAATGATGGATGATTAAGTGATTACATCTCACCATCTTGAAGTTTTGTGAGAACTGAAGTTTTTTTTTCAGATTCACAATATTTTATGCTATATTTTGTAAATATTTCATTTAGTGCAGCTGAAAATATTCAGCAGTGCAAAATCTTGTACCTGTTAACATGTAAAATCCAAAAATAACTGTTTTACATTGTTCATTACACCCTTTATGGTAAATAAGGGCAAAGCACAGTAAATATACTATCAGCTATCTTAAGGAATGGTTGGTTTCAAATATTGTTTACAATAGGCAGTTGTGTGAAGAAAAAAACTATAATAGAGGTATAATTACACACTAGTATACTATACACTTGCTGTAAGATGAATGCTGTGCATTTTTTAAGCTCGAACTGCCCATTATAGCGCATATATTCCTGCTTGAACTTCAGTCTCCTACCTGTGATTTGCATTAGCATTAATGGGACTGTAATTTAGCCATGAGACTGGTTTCATAATTTAGCACTTACAACATTCACCACTTAGTCTAAATGCACAATATGATGGGACTGTGTGTGTGTGTGTGTGTGTGTGTGTACACACACACATATATATATATAGCCTGTAACTGTGCACATGATCACATGCATGTTACTGCAGTCATCTGTGTGAATCTTACTGTCCCTTCTCCTTTCATAGCATCATTATTCAGCCTTGAATCAACCTCCATTCTAGCGCCTTGTGATCATTCATGCTGTTCCAGCATATTCCTCAATGCATGCCTTGTTCTATTCATGCTAGTAATGTGACTTTTTCAATTCTAATTGACACACAAAATGGGTCTGTTAAATAGTCCCCTGCTGTGTCATGTTGCTGTAAATTTGTTTTGGCTGCAGCACAGTCGACAGAACTGTAAATATTAAAAACAAAATACCTTTGGCCTTGTTCAGTTGATATTGTCATACAGGGACAAAGTTATCATTAGTAGGTGTTTAGATGCATATTTGGGCACATATTTGCATTGGTGGCATGATTGTGCTTTAAATTCTTGATGCTCAAATGTTGCTGCTCAATTGCACGCCCTGGTTATTTGTAATCCTCAGAAACAGCATTTAATTCACTTACAAGATATGCAGAATGACCAATTTTCACCTTTATTCAAGTATTGCAACCTACTCTACACAGGGCTCTTAGCCTACATAGCAAATTTATTAGCAGTAACATTTGCTTTAACCTGAGTCTGAATGAGGCTAAGAATATACTCTGCTGTCTGAGTCAGCTACCCAAAGCAGAAACAGAGAAGAGGCCTTGTGTTGCAGTTATTAGAGCATCAAATGATCTCCTCAAAATAAACTTTGCATTGTCTGGGACAGCACAATGAGGTGTAACGACTGTGGCTTCCTCAAGAGAAACAGATGTTCCACCATCTTGAGCTGCTGCAGTCAGCAAACGCTGCGTGGGAATGTTTTACTGTCAAAAACACAGATTGCTGATCACATTTCAAAGGCTCTTATGTTTGTGGTAATTCTACCCATCTCTCCTGTTATGACACTGCCGACAATCTGCGCTGATAAAAATATACCTTGTTGAGACTGTGGGAACTCGCCTCGATTTGTGGCTTTCTGGTGTTCTAAGTCGTGGTGTGTTTAATCAACAAGTGTCCTCAATGACATTGTGCTGCAGGGAATCAGAGTCTAAATCTTGTCTGCAAAGCAATCAACACTTCATGAAAAGATGGGTTAATGACATTAAAGGGAATATTGTGTGTGGAATGAATGGAAAACAATACAAAGACACACATGCACGTACACCCTGTGAAGCAGCATTTTAATGTGCTGAATCATTTAAAAGCCACAGATGGTTTGAAAAATCTGGCTCCCGGAGCCTGTGATCACCGTGGAAAACACCTAATTTCCCCTCTCGTATTCCTCGTAACAGGTCAACCTACATATCATGTGGTGCGTCAACTGAAGAGGTGTGTGTGTTTTTGTGCATCATGTGCCTATGGCGTGCACGAGTTTGTGAGTAAGTACTCTTTAATGGGGAAGGCGTGTCAACTGGTCAGTGAAGGTTGCCAAAGGGAGGCTTTGGTGAACAGATTGTTGCCCCTGGCAACTCCCAAACTGCCTCAGTCTGGCACTCTGTTGCCACCAATAGAAGTAGAATTTATAGATCAGCCATGTGGATTTAAGTCCAATGAGTTTGTCTTGGGTTTGAATTGCATTTTGGTCTCTAAACTGTTGTTCAAGACTTGCTGCCCCTCCCTCCACAGAGCCATCCTGATCCCTTCTCTGCAGCAGAACAGATAGCATCTTGTTGCCACCTGACGACTTAAAGCTGCTCTAAAGTGAACTACTAGGTCAGTGAGTGAATGCTATATATGAAATATGGGTGCTTTAATTTTGCGCATCTAATGGGTGCTGTTGCTTTGCCTTGCTGAGAGAGACTTTAAATACACATATGACTCTTGTGGAACCAGAGTTGTGTTACTGCACATGGCGGGGCTTTAGAGAGCCACTGGTCTGATCTGGGGGCATTTTGCGCCCACCAGCCCGACGAGGACCTCTGCTTGTTCAGCAGGAGGTAGGCACCTGAACACATCTTCTTCTCATATGTGTCCTCAGTAGGAATTGACAACCATTAGACTTATGAAGAAAAGTGGTGAAGTTCTTGTTCAAACAGGGAAATGGTTGCAGAGTTTGAGTGTATTTCAGGAAGATTGTAATAAACCGCTGAGCCTTCGTAGGTAAGGTTGGGCCTCTGCTTATTTTCACACCTCTGTTGGGGGCTCGGTAGTCAAAATTAAGAAGTGGCTTTGAATGGCATGTGGTCAATGCTATGCTCATTATTCATTTTCTCACTTTGACACTCTGCTTTTTGCTGTTCTTCTACTCTCTTCCAATCCTTTTCTAACTTTTTCTACCTAGATTCTTTTGTTCTTTTATTTGAGCTGATCCTATTGGTGAGATTGAAACAGTGGCAAGATGAAGAGAAATTTATGAAGAAAACAAAGTGTGTTAATGCGTGATGTGGTGCAAATAAATGAAAGTGGGTTGTTATGAATAAGGAATGGAGATAGCTGACAGGGAAGAAGATAACAAGGCAAGGCTGGAGCATGTTGCAAAATATAACAAGGATTGGTGTCAAACATTAATGGATCCTTGTTTCAAATACGTGGTTTTATATGGCTATATAGCCACGGTAACAAAAACACAGGTACGATATATGTGTGATCCTGTATTATTGCGGTTAGCAATGCAATAATTACTACATTTGACAGTTTATATAATGCAAAAGAAACACCTAATAATTTAATATGTTCCAATACAACAGCATCCCTCAATTACAGTTCTATAAGTTTCTCAGAATCAGAAATACTTTATTGATCCCCGAAGGTGTTCTTGATACTAAATATGAGTCAGCCTGCTTTTTAACTCAGAATCCTGAATTATGTATCAACAATAATGTTTTGGGTGAAATCTGGTTACAATATTTCATCACTCATAGTGCTGTATAACCAGCTTAAGATTCAGATTTTTGCTAAAGAGTATTGTCTCTACATAAAATAGCAAGGAAAAAACGAATGTGCGTGTAAGCATTTGCACACCCAAAACATACAACAAAAGTATGTGCAGTCTCAGACGTCATCATTTTATATATGTGTGTATCTAAGTAAGAATCAGGAAGTGAAACCAGTGGTGTGAAGCTGATCACAACAACGCCACAGTTTAGTTGGGGTCTCATTTTACACTTTCACACCGCTATCTGTGGCTAGTTAGGTGTAACCCCGATCTGATCCCTTTTTAAAAACTCCCCCTGCTCCTCTCACGCAGCTTTATTAATACCACACACGTCAGGGTCGCATGTGTGTCAACAGATCCAGTGTGTTACTTACTTACTGAAGCTTGATTGTTTACATTCTAAATCAGGGTTGCTGTCGTTGCCGGACTGATTGCGGAACACAAACCTCGTCTGACCATGAAATCTCACGTAGACTTTTTTCAGTAAAGAAAGTCATTAAATCTATTGTGTAGGAAAATAAGCAAGATGTTTATTAATAGATGTTTAGGCTAAAACTGGTTATTCCAAATAGACCCTTTTTAGACATTTTATAGGCCAAACAATTGATCAGTGAATCGGGAAAATAATCGTCAGATGAATTGATAATGAAAATACTTGTTAGTTGCAGCCCGTAAATGCTTGTATATTCTTACATGCAGTCCTAATCTGAGTCAAGGTCTTTATTTGCATGCCCTTGCTGACATGACTCATTCATCCATGCACATCCTCCCCGCAGGACATAAGCAATGACATTCTTTCACCAAGGCAAATCTGATGTTTTGGATACAAATCTGAGAGATCTAGAGTGAGACATGCTCAGGCGCACACATGCACAGAGCCTCATAATCCCTGCACCCATTACCGTTTCTCCTCTGCCTCAGCATTACCACTGCCTTTCATCACTGTTTCTTTGTCTGTAAAACGATAGCGGATCCTTTGGCTAACTGCCCACAGAGAATACCTAAGCCTTTGTCTTCCCCCTGTGCTCCTCTCCTTTTCTCCTCCTCATCTGTTTGTTCTGCTGATTTGTGGTGGAATTGAAGTCAGGGGTCGGCAGATAAATGGATAGAGGAGTCATTTTGTGATGGAGGAGAGGAAAGAGAGATGAACGGATGGGACTGGAATGGACCCTGCTTCCCTGAGCCATTAGTGGGTATAATGAGACAAGTGAATGGCTGTCACTCAGCGTAATTGGTCACCTTGATTAGGAAGTCTGCTCATGCACAGTTTTCATTGGTATTATAAGTGGCCATCACGGTAGTCGGGCAAACTGAACAAGAAGAGTGCAGAGTGTCTTTTGAGTAAATGAAAAGAAAGAATCTAACAATCCTCCGTTTTACAAATGAAAAGTTGAATTTCATATGCAATTAAACACGCCCTTTCGCAAATCTTGGCACTCTGGCTTTTAGCTGCTGCAGCTCTTTTAAAAAATGTTTTTGGTATTTTATGCCTATTTATAGCCTAGAATAGAGGGATGAGAGGAAATGAGAGGAGAGAGAGATGGCATATAACACACAACAAAAGACCCCAGCAGGATGCAAAACGAGAACGTTGCAGTTCATGGTCGCCATGTTAACCCTTAGGCCATCAGTGTGCCCTGTTGCTACTGCTTTACTTGGTCTGGTATGAACAAAATGTAACAGTGGCTAACTGTAGATAAATGATGTTGTGTAACTGACATTAAAGCTGGGGTAGGCAACGCTGGAGAACTAGCAAGTGGCATCTAGATTTATCCAAATTAAAAAATCCCACCTCCTCACTTCACTTCGCTCTTGCAGGGTTAGGATTAAAATCGCATTATCACAAAAATTTAACAAGAAGTAAGCATACTATATCGCAAAACCTGGCTCCTACATTACCCACAATGCATCTCAACCTCTGTAGCTACTGTAGCCTCGGGCCTCTTGCCTCAAACAGAGATGAGGAGCGGGCTACAGAGGTCTGGTAACCCAACTTCTTTCTAACTCCACACCCCAGATTTTGTTTCATTTTCAAACTTGTAGTCTTCTGCCAGAAACTGACCCTAACTCAAGTGACATCACCTGAGGCAATTCATCAGACTTTGCACAGCTCCCTCTCAAGCCACAAAAAGTTGTATGCAACATGTTCACATATGCAGTAGTGCTTCCCAAGACATTTTAAATAGATATATATATTTGGTGGAGTTTCCATTTAAAGCAACTAACTCAAGGGAATTGTGGGAAATATAGGGAAATCCAATGTGCCATTATCCGGTAAATTCCAATTGTGATCAAAGCGGCCGGTGTTCAGCAAAAGTTACATGGACGTTGACGGTTTTCAAGAAGGCTCAATATCAGAAATAAGACAAAACTGCCATATCTGGTAGGCTCATAATATACAAGAAGTTGTTTTTTTGTTTAAAGTTTGACTTTGTTTCCATGAGTCTACACATAATCAAGAAGTGTGTCTCTGTAACAAGGAAGTGAAACTACTCCTGGCGGTATTTGTTCGTCATTTAAAATAAAAAAATGTGCTCGTTGACATGGACATTATTAGTATTGAATAGTTCAGATAAAGGCACATCAGGAGGAAATGAAGTGGTTCCACGACTTTAAACGGTTGCACAAATAGAAAACCTACAGACTAACTACCAAGTGAAACTGCACCTGACTAGACTGATGTTTTGGAACAGTTACGATATTCATACACAGGCAGACAGCAATGCAGACACAGGAAAAAAACCACAGAATATGACTTGAATGCATGTTTGTTTATATCTTGTTTGTCCCGTCATATTCACTTAGCACATCTCTGTTGTTTTCTCCATTACAGAGTGTGCAGTAAGATGAGTGGCAGCAACATGGAGCTGGACCGCTGCAGCCAACAAGGGTCAGTAGAGAGCCCTACTTCATCTCTGCGGGTCCTGAGCACTGCCAGCCTACCCACTGCCTCCACTGACAACCTGACTGCTGACGCTGGTGAGTACCACTCGCACTCATATTTTGGCCAGGTTAAGGGGATTGATTTAAATATCTGAGTGGGGCAGGTCCATTTGCCTCAATAGAAACATTTGCCGGGAGTCTAACGATCATATCCGTCTGATACAGTATCTAATAAAGCAAACCGAATTGTAATTTACTGAGAAAGTTAGGTACTGTTTTTTCTGTAGCTTTTACAGACACGTGACTGGCGATGCTTTGTGTTTGCCTGCATGTTAGTTTTGTTGCTGTTTCACCGTGGTTAACTGTGAACATGCACTTTGTCCAGAGTGAGACTGTGCAACACAAGTGAAAAGAGGAAAGGGAACGCTGCAAGGTTTTATAGCAGCTAACTGTCATCTTGTCTCTTGTCTTCCTCTTTTGTTAAGTGCACATACATAGTTTGTTGATTTCTAAAATCATCAAAACGAGACACGGCTCAGAGTGAGTGGCATGCGACTTTGGTTTATAACTTACTGTCCTTTGCATGTCAGCTTTAAACCTGTGTGGCACTCAGATGCTTGTAATTGCTGGAACTTCCTAGGCAATGTTGTTTGAAGAGATAATTATGGACTCTGATAACGAGGGAAAATGGGCTTGGCTACATCCTAGAGTATTTTTTTTTAATCTTTACAGTCTCCCCCCTCAGTGCAGTTATTGAAGACTGCACCACACGATTATCTCAGTGTCTGTCTCCTCTAGTGTAATGTCACGTTCCGACTTTTAAATCTTTCATTGACAAATGGATCATAATTGGATGGAAGATATTTTGAGTGTCAGCTTGAACCCTGGATTGTGGAGATGTCCAGCTCTTTTGAGGAAACGAGGTATTTGCACTAAGGCTAAGCAGCGTAGGCAGTGACAGAAGGGTTGTAGTAAATAAATCAAAGTCACAGCTGTCACTCAAGAATATGCAAGTCCGCGAGTACTGTGAGGTTACAGGAAATTAACTCAGAAGGACACTGAGAAACAAAGGATATACTGTATTCTGTGAATCCAGTGAAAACAAAAGCCTCCAATGGTTGCTATCTGTGTTTGTGTGTGTCTGTTTTCTAAGTCGACATCTGCCAGTTCATTCTATTAAAGGCATAGTTCACGAAATTCGCATGTTTGTTTTTTTTTAGATGAGAAGATCAATACCAAGCTCTATTTAATATAAAGCTGTATATGTGTTCTTATCAACTGGATATTTTTGGTTGTTTCATAACAATTAGGTCAAAAAGTTTGTTGCTTACATAACTGTACTTGACTGAGACCTTGATCATGCTGCAACGCTCTTTCATTTTCAGTAATCAATCAGCGAACCTGCTGATGTAATCTTTTTTTCTCTCTTCTCAGGTTCTCGGGATGCTTCACGGATGTCATGTTCCTCTCCATTTTCCAGAAGTCCGGTGGCCTCAGCCCCGGGGTCTCCTCACCCACCCTCTTTTAGCAACTTAAATAACCAGCCACCTCCTCTACCGAAGAAAGAAATGGTCAACCGCACCGTGTCGGCTCCCGATAGCACAAATGGAAAACCCTTTGTCCGAGCGTACCCACGCCTCCCATTCACTGGCTCAGAGAGCAACGTGTGTCGACCTGCTGACACTACCGCCCGGTCCAGTTTACCGTCCAGCCCTGTTGACCCGCGACCCATTTTTTCTTCCAACGAGTCCCTGGAGCGTTGCCATGCCCTACTAGGCCGATCCTCAAGGTCCCGGACTCTGGATGAGTCACTGAAGACTCACGGGCGTCTAGGTGTCCACTGCCGAAGCAGCATCACATGCTCCTCTTCCCCGCAGCTCAACGTGCCCTTCTCAGCTTCAGAACAGGGTTTGGCACCAAATTCGGGTTCCAGCCTGCAGCTCCAGACCCTTCTGAGTAACATAGACAGTAGGGAGGGAGTGTACTCCAAACTGGGAGGCCTGTATGCTGAGTCTCTGCGGCGCTTGGCTCTAAAATGTGAGGATCACTTCACTCGCTCCCAGAGGAACCTGCTTAGGTTTGAGGAGAGCAACTGGTCTCTGTTCAGGCTCACCTCTAACAAGCCGAGCTGCAACGCAGGAGATGCTGTCTACTACTCTGCTGCCTGTGCCTCAGACCCCAGCAACTCCTACGCTGTAAAGGTAATCCCTAAATACTAGACCTTATTTGACAAGTATTTAATAAAAGGGAATTTATTAAATATGTGTTTAATATAACCATGTTCAAGTTATAATCCTTAATATTTCAGTCCTGATTCCTCGGGCAATACCTGTGGTTACTTGTGGTAACAATAAGTGCAGTGTAATACTACAGGTCCCAGAATTATGAGGGCAGCAAACACCCCATGAGCAGCTACTTTGTCAGAAATACAACAAAAGAGCAACTGGTCTATGTATTCACACCGCAGCCAACAAACTCATTTTGTTGGAATTAAGACATGAGTCAATAATTAGCTCATTTCCAGGCATGCCATGAGCAACCATGAGTAGTTTCCCACATAACAGCAGGGCAGAGTAAAGTTGGTCACCTTGCTGAGATTTGGAGGTGTGCAGTCACCTGCAGCTCTTCGTCCAAGAGCTCACTGTGGCTGCTCCTTGGACCATTGCACTATTTAAAGCTGATCTACTACCATAAAATCCAACAAATCACCATGTCTTGTTGTGTAAACGCATTTTTGATGAACAATCACAGCCATTTCCTGTGGCTGCTTTGCAATAGAAGCCACAGCTCCATTTGGACACTTGTAATGTGAAGCAGCAGCAATAGTAAATGGAAACTGGAAAATAAACAGTGAAGCTGGGATCAGTGAGATAAAGTTAAAACCAGATTACAGACATTACCCACATTAATTTCCTGTGAAAAGTAAGCTATTTGAATTCCACACTGGAATGGCAGACTCCGCCACTAACAATGAAAACTAATGTAAATGTAAATGCATTAGATGGTTATTTGATGAAAAAACGCAGACTAAAAATGGGAAACAGGACTTGACTTCATGAAAATCTTAAGGATTATAACTTCAACGCTCAACACAAAACAGAATTATGTCCATATTTTTGCATCATCACCTCATAAAGTTTAAATGTTGAATTGATTTTTGCAGGGATTGACTAGTCATGTGTTTGACTTAGTTGCAGTGAGGAAGAGTGTTTTTGCAGCATATAGATTGTGTTTTTTCTCTCCACTCAGAAGTTGTTGTCAAGCGAGCAACTCACAGCTCACTCAAAATCATCTTTACTGCTGTTTAAGGAATAATTTGCACAGTGGGTGTTGTAAATTGATCTTTTAAGCAGGGATTTGACATTTTAAGACAGATGAATGAAGAGATTAAAATTGGGCGGTGGTCTTGTTTGTTCTTAGGCTACAGATGGGATGGTCCCACTACAGCACGGCCCTTCGGGACGTGTCATGTAAACAGTCAGAAAGATGGGTGTGGAGTCAGTCTCACTGACCTTTGTCCCAAAGTTATTAGTGCTGTGCAGAGCAGCGCTTGTTTGTACAGTACATGTTGTGCCACGGCGTGGGTGCCCACAGTCTTGCTTAATATCTCTAGGCCCAATTAATCTTTACATTCCAGGCAGGATTTACAGTCAGACAAACCCCTGTTGTCAAGGACACACACACACTCATAACCCAATACACACCATGTAGTTTGAGACCATCCAGCACAAAAACTTCATGGATATTCAGGCGTGCCACCAGTGTGTTGCTGACTAAAAACCTGAACACCATGAAAGTAGATTTCAGTCCAGTTAATCACAAAGAAGAGATTATGTCTAAAAGTCAGACCCCAAGAGACAGTGAGAACGCAGTGTTTGTTTCAGGAAGATTTTATTCAGAGAAATTTGAATTTTCCCAAAGCTTGCAAGAGAATGACACACACTGAGGAGCTGTAGTAGTTTACTTAAAGACAAATTGAGTCCAGTCATGCCATCAGCTAGCCTGCTAGTAACTTAGAAAAGCCTTTTTCACAAGCTTTCAGTTGAGGATTGGATTTAAATCTGCATCAAAGACATTGGTTTCTCTTGAATGAGACCAGGAACTGAATTGGCGTTGACCTTGGAAGCTCACTAACAAGAATTCCTTTCTTATGTTTCTTGGCTCCACTCCCTTCCCCTCTCTGTGTGTGGAATTCCCCCCTCCCCTCTGTCCCTTTCTGCTCCTTTGCTTCATTCTTTTCCTCCTACTGTCCTTTGTGTGTATACCTCTCCAGATCTGTAAGAGTCCATCCATGGAGGCCAAACAGGGCCATCTCTATGGTCTGTCAGTGCAGCAGAGTATTCCCCCCCACTTCAACCTCCAGCAGGACTGTGGCCACTTTCTTGCTTGTGTCCCCCAGAGTATGTTGCCTTCTGACGAAGTCTCTCTGCCCACCACGCCTGCTTCCTCGCTGCCTCAGCCCTCCTCGTCTGCATCTGGCCAACAGGTAGAGCGGGAACGAGTAGTGGTCATCGCCTCTGAGATCCCTCACCAGACAGCAGCTGACTTCGTCCGGGAGTGGGAAGCGTTCCATAAAACTCAGCCAGAGGTCTATGAGCGCCGTGCATGTTTCCTCCTCCTGCAGCTCTGCAATGGCCTGGAGCACTTGAAGGAGCACGGGGTCACGCACCGCGACATCTGCCTCGAAAACCTGTTGTTGGTGCCTCATAATCGTAGGCCGTCCCAGCTCCCCCAACAGACCACCTCTGACAACAGCACCAGTAACGGTCCAAGTGGTGTGGACATTCAGCGTCACCTTCCCCGGGTCCTCATCAGCAACTTCGCCAAGGCCAAGCGTCGCTCTTCAGAGGATGCTGCCTCAACCACTGTGGATCCTCGCATCAAACGTGACCACGCCAGATTGGCGCCTGAGATTGTCTCAGCTGCCCAGTACCGTAAATTTGACGAGTTCCAGACAGGCATCTTGATCTACGAGCTCCTCCATCAACCCAACCCATTTGAGGTGAGTCCAGCTCTGAAGGAACAAGACTACCGCTGCGAGGACTTGCCGCCAATCCCCTCTGTCTCCCTGTACTCGGCTGGCCTCCACAGGCTGGCTCAGCTCCTGCTCCAGCCTGACCCCATCAAACGCATCCATATCCAGGAGGCCAAGCGCATACTGCAGAGCCTCCTCTGGGGCCCAAGGAAGGATCTGATGGAGCAGCAGTGGGAGAGACACGGACAAGCGGGGGGCTTTGTCGGCGGATCCCGACATGAGGGCCTCCTCAACTGGCTGGATGTGAAACGGGCCCTGCTGATGATGAAGTTCGCAGAGCGTTCACTGGAGCCCGAGAGGAACGCGGAGCTGGAGGACTGGTTGTGCTGTCAGTACTTTTCCTCGGCTCACCCTCTGTCTCTCTGCCATACTGCTGAACTACTCTACTCTCTAAAGTGACAGCTCAGTTGAGGGTTAAAAGTCTGCACGAGAGGAGCCGCAGTTACACGTGAATGTGCATATGAGAGAGACCAATAACGTCAAAGCTAACTATGGATGGGTCCGGGCAGTGTGATCCTTTGGAGATACTGTGAACCTACCCACCTGTCTGCACTACTGCTACATGCATGAGGGCCGCGCATCAACCTAGCAGTCCACTCTCAGTATCCTGCTGCAGACTGTCAACGTAGCAAAGAAATGACCTGTGAAAATTCTGCTGTTTTTAGATGTTCTTGTCACAAACATATGGATAACATGGCTAAAACATTCACTTACAGACTAGAATCACTTTGTGCCAGTGATGCTGGTAAATACACCGGTAAAGGAAGAATATGGACAGTATTCATTATTCTATAATACACTTACCAAAGTTTCATGTTTGACACTGTATTGTGTGTATTTATTAAATATCACTTAAGATACCCACTGAGAACAGGCTAAATAGTTCATAACCTTATTCTGCATCGGCCAGCTTTGCAAAGTAATGCTGTGTGGTATCTACGTAAATGTGCAGCTAACTTTTACTTTGTCTAATATCTTAAAAAAAAAGAGCAGACTTAACACTGTCGCACCTTTTCCCGTCATGTTTATTCATGGGCACATAGTGCTGTACTGTATACTGTGTAAACAACACAAATTCAACCTTTCTTTAACCAAATCCACAGAATAATGGCTGTTCAGTGAATACAGGTGTGCTAGTAGGACAGAACAAGGCAGGCTTCCTTAAGTCTGTGCTGTCTCGAAATCCTTGTTAGGCATCATTGCGTAATAAAGACTTGTTGATTAATCATAAGCCATACTGTCTAACACAACTCAATATTAATTGGATTGACAAAACAATTGGCATCGTTAGCGATTGCTTCTACTGAATGGAAGCCCAGGTGTTCCCTTGTGCTTACTTTTAATACATATTTAAATGTTTAGACATTTGTCACAGTGCCTTTTTGTTCTTTGTTTATGTTACGGTGACTCAGAAGCCAAATGTAAATATTACTTATCATTCGTCCTTTGTGAAACTGGCCTTTCACAGAATGTTCCAGAAACAATTTTGTACAGTGATTCGTAGATGATATTAGAAGAAAATGAGCCCAAGCAGGTCTTTAAAAGCCATGAAATACGAGCAGCAGTTAAAAAATATTTATGATATTATTTGTTATCCTGTAGTAGTCACTGGAATTCCTCTGTTTATTTTCGTATCTTATTTGTTGTTGTTTTTTTGGCACAGCAGCAGCTGGGCCTGTTTGTTTTGGGGATTTTTTGCCTCCTGTGTCCCATGTAGGCTGCAGAGAAAGATCCAAGTTATGGGTATTTTATCACCAAAAAAAAAATGTATCAACAAAGTCCAGAGTTGCAATGACTGAGTGGTGTTTCTAATGATGAAGAGAAAAAAAAAACCAAGTTCAGAACTCACAACTAATACATTTTTGACATTTTGTGTGCCTCACCTATTTGCATCCATCAATAAACTGTGCATATATTTTCTCACAGTATCATCTGGTGTTTTGATCTTAATTTTTGGATCCCCTTTAATGACATGCTGCCTGTACTTTAACTCTAATGAACTCCAGCAAAACATGTCAAATTTTAGACATGCATATGGAAAAATTGATAAATCTTGAGCACAATTTTAGCATATTTGTTCAAATAAATTTTATGTATTTCCCAATAGTAGGGAGATGACAGGAAATGAGGGCCTGATTGGAGTCCACTCCTCATGTCAGAAAGTGTAGGGTGTTACTGTATACTGTAGTACAACATATAGTCTTTGTTTCTTGTCTTACTCTATTTTCCAGCTTAGAAGTCTTATTGCTCTAAAGTACATTATGCAAGACGGAGTTGCAGCTATTGGAATTGCATTAACCCTGTAACAACCAGTGAAATATGTGAATGCCGCTAGCATCATGCAGTATGGAAATCCTCAGCAAGAAACAAACTTTTTCCTAGTCTTTCTTTTGTTAGGTCTAAATATACTGCTTATTTTTAATATTAAGTAATTTGTAAAGGAATATACATAAACTGCGGTAGTTCTTTGTGCCGGGATTGAAGCAATTTATGCAATTTACTAAAAGAAACAGACAACAAAACTAAAAAAAACTAAACAGAGAAAGCCAAAAAAAAAACTCCAATCAGCTGAAGGAGTAGCATCTGCTGTTGTAGGAGGAACAGAGAGTGCATTGCACGGAGCAGCACAACAGGTTGTACGTGTAGTGGAATCTCAATTTGAGTTTGGAGCCTAAGGCAAAAACAGACCCCAGACTTTCCCCCACCCCAATCCTCCCCTAGCGCTGCCAACCCCCCCACCCCCCCATGTAGCTTTCTGCTTCACATCGCTCCTTCAAAACCACTGGCTGCTCCCTTGTCATAGGTGGAACTATGTTGCTATGGTGTTTTGACCAATGGAATGGCATTTCCAGGAACGCAGTCAGTCTCTGTCTCCCTCTCTCTTTCACACACACTCACCCACTGGAGCAGCCTGTTAAGCAAGAATCCAAATAACCCCCTGGAAACAACAGCAAGGCTCCCTTCTTTGTTTGTCCAGTGAACACCGGTCAGGAGGTTGCATACTTTATTTGAGCAAATATACATCCCAGCAAACCGTCTTCAGCAAGGGGACCTAAGAAGGCAAAAACAAAGATACCACACTTAAACCTCCCACAACATATGCATTAATATGGCAAAAAGGCAACTGATGTGGGAAATATTATTTAAAGCAACATGTAGAGGACAGTTAAAGGGGAAACACACTTTTCAAAGCTAAATCACCAGCTATTGCTGCTGTTCGTATGTTTTCTTATTCCCATGCATGAGTGGCCAATCATAGACAATGAGACATTATTTATTTTCAGTACTCAGATGTACTACATATCCATATTTGTTCAACTAACCACATCATTTAAGTCTTTAAATCAGGCAGTGGGTTTAACTTGCCACTGCTGTGGATCTGATAATAATACCTTAATAATGACACTGTCTTTATGTCTATAATGCGTAACTTTCTATATTATCTGTGAATACTACTTTCTCAGGTTATTGCATCTTTCCAAAAAGTGCACCTAACTATTATTGCACATAACACTTACATAAATACATATATATCATCCAAAATAAAGTCACAAAATATATATTATATATATACAGTACGTCTCATCATTTATTTTGAAATCACAAACATGACAACTTTAATGACTGTGGATTTCGCCCATACGTATGTTTGAAAATTTTATGCCCATTGTTGGCAGACTCATCCAGCCTAAGGAAAGTTATCTAGAAAAGTCCGCAGGACCAAATTCCCATTCACATTGTTGCAGCATGGCCAGATTTGAAGGTAGCCCAGAGTGTTCCTGCACCATCAGCTCAACATAGAGAGTATTTTCGCTTAACACTGGGGAGAATTGTCAAAAGAAGGTGAATGGAGGTGTGGGGCAGCTGGGGTGTCTCAGGGCCGGATTGGTAATCTGGCATACCGGGCAAATGCCCAGTGGGCCAACGCACGTTTGGGGCCGGTGTAAATAAATTATGTATTTATATAACTGTTTTTTAAAAACAATGGGCCAACGATTGGACTATAAAGCATGGACAGCGGCCCATTGGGTAATTTTCTATACTGACACTAGGCCGGCCCAATCACAGGAGCTTCTACATCAGCTGCAGGACATTAAGTGTTTAATGCTCAAAATCTTCTGGGGGAGGACCCCCAGACCCCTTTTATCAATACATTTCCCCCCCTAAATAGTAGGCCTATTAAAATATATTCTTGTCTTGTCATGGCCCAAATCTTGTGCAATGTTACGTCTCATGGGCTAAGTGTTTCGTCACACCCCTAATCTGAGCCCTTAAATGGAAGGATGGAGTATTGGTGTCTGTGTCCTTGCTGTTCTGGTTCCATGATTTAACCTCATAGCCTGTGGGGTTCCTGCTCTCTGCTGTTTGCAGACTCGAGTAAAGCACTACTGCTGCATGAACTGCAACAGCGTGCTTCACTCAGATTCTATGCTTAGCCTATAGGCTTTTTCACGGAAGATCTTTTGACACATCACAGAAGGGAAAAGGCCAAATTCCATTTAGCTGCTTCAGTTTCTGGGTCCTGGTATTGCTGGGACACGTTAATGTTATTAATAACCTTTTCTTTCCCTACTATGACAACTGTCTGCTGTGAAAAAGTTTTATTAGGAAATCCAAGACGAGCAGCCACAGACACACCAGCGTTGCTCTCTAATTAATTACAAAATGACACTTCATATTACCCAGCCTCCCCTAGAACCACCTATCCCAAATAAGCAGACAACGTACCGTCGCATCTGTAGATTTCTTCAGGTATTTTTGGTGCCTCCTTCTAATGATGAATACAGTGATTCACAAACGTGCCCGAAGCACCACAAAGCCCTATCTCACCAAACCAGACTGCCCTACAGGGCTCAACAGAGGTTATGCAGGACAAATGGTTTGCAGTGCTTGACCGTTGTCTGCTCTTCCTTTGTGTCTCTGGCGGTCCCTTGTGCATTCTCCAGCCTCAATATCGCGTTGCTGGTGACTTTATTACAGAGGCTACAGTATAACACAGCATCCAGAGAGAGGCAACAGCTGGGCCGAGATAAAATCAAGATCCCACAGGAGGAGCTGAGAAGTTATAGCATTTGTAGCTGGCTCTGCTTCCAGTGAGCCCTGGCTTGAAATGTAGCTAGAAAGCTCTTGAAACAATTGCACTTCCCCTCCTTTATGTTTGGAAATACTGCCTCACTGATGACCTACACCTCTTCAGCTTCCCTCCTAGTCTGTCACACTTCACCAGCCTTCAAGCCCTCATCAACACAGCGCTCCTGCCATTCTTTTTTTGTTTTTGTTGCCATCATCAGGCACAAGTCCTTGAATGTGTTGTGCCCCACTTGCAATTCCTCTCGCCATGCTGCTTTTGTTATTCTGCAACAGTAAGGTCCATGAATCTTTGATAAAACAGAAGGCATGCTTATAACTTGCAAAAGCAAGAAACTCAAATCCATAACCCATGCTATGAAGAAGAACACTGTAGAGAAATGAAAAGCATTGCAAATTGCAAACAGCTATTTAAAGCTTCATCAAGGCCAGTCACTTTGGTGTTGTACATTTGAAGGGTGAATGCGTGTCTCAGTCATAACATGGTTCATTTTTAAGACTAAAGATGTTACACATTCCAAAACATTTCAACAAATCTCTGCAAAAAAATTATTAAATTCTTTATTGATACTGGCCTGTACTTTATCTACAGCTGTGAACATTACAATTTATAGGAGAAGGTATTTTTTGTAAGGTTTCATAAAGTGTTTTTACATTAAATCAATCAACTTTGCACATAAATCTGACTGCAATAGGTTTTCATGATACTGCATGAAATTTAACAGTCCTGATAAATTTCTGGAAGTATTCTGACACCTACTGGCTCAATGTCGCTACTACATTCAGACTTTAAGTTGATGCAGCATTTTTTTCCCCCTCCAGTCTCCTTGGAGTACAGCAACCCAAATGTAGTTTTTGTTGTAAATGAAGTAAATTTTCTACATTTACTGCTGTAGTAACAAGTCTGAAAAAATTAGACATTCAAAAAACTGGTACAAAACTGCCAATTTGTTCCATGTTTCCATTCTGTGCTACAGTGGCTATGAATACACACCCAGAAAAGTCATGAACTGTCAAACTTTATTTTTAGATCGAAACAAAGCACAGCATTAAAACATTTCAACACTGTAATGACAATCACCCACTGTCTTAAGTGTGTAGAGGAAAAAAAAAAAAAAAAAGATGCTATCAAGCACTTTCGGCTTAAGATCATGCTCAGAACATTAAAGTTTGTTTGGCCATGAAAACTAAATCTCATTTTAAATTATTTTATGTCACTATCAAAAAGTTGAATTTATCATGCCAAAGGCTAAGCGTATGTAGGTGCAGCGAAGAAAGAAAATACACAGAACTTTGAGTTTGCAATGTTGAGAAATGCATTCAATCATTCATTTGATAATGTGGTCGGGAAAGTGTTTTTCTGATGACTTGTCAGTATGCAGCTTGTAATGCGGTGGAGCACCAGGTCCTCAGGCAGGACACAGGTGAGATCAGCCCAGGTAGAGGAAGGGATTGGGGGAGAGCGGATGAGAGTTTTAGAGGGTTCTCAGAGGTGGGGTGGGGTTGGGTGGGGTGGGGCTGATTTCGAGGCTTTGTGTTCATTTCTTCTTGGATTTTGCCTCTAGGGGTTGGCCAATATCCTTCCCACGCAGTTTCAACCCTGTTCATGACAGAAGAGAAACATATGGGTTCATCCAACTGGCAACTGAGATACAATGAACATGATCATTCAATATTAGCCAATTACTCTTACCAATTACTCGCTCTATCTTGCCCATGACCTGGTTATTGGGAATTGCTCTCCCACACTCATAGTCCGCGATGACTTGAGGCTTTTCGTTAATTTTCTGAAGGAAAGATTTGATATAAATAATTACTTATTTTCTTTAACCACAAGAAAAGCATATAAACACACTACCTGTAGCTGGGAATCCATTTATCACAGGGCTGAATTGTTCACATTATTAAAGGAGACTGGTAGTAACAATTTAAGTGATAATGGTTACTGAACCTGAACTTTTTCAAATAACCCGCAAGAGAAAATCAGTGTGTATGCATTTCTTTTATTAATTTGCATGATAAAAATGTGATGCTGGTTGGATGGTTATGTTTTTAAAATGTGTGACTATGTGGTTCACTGTTACTTGGTTAGCTTAATCTTAAATGTCTGCCTTTTGTTTTATTTTACCCACCAGACTCTAGATTCACCAACATACATAACCAAGGTAAACAATGTTTTACAAATCCAGACAAAGGCATGTTTTCCAGCAGCTGTTATATATTGAGTGCATGTCAGTTTATGAGAAGTCTGTATACTCACAGTGGCCAGGTCTTTCTGGGTCATGCCTTTCTCCTGTCTGCCTAGCTGAATGACCTTGCCCACCTCTAGGGGGACCCTTTCATGGTGTAGCTCCTCTGTTTCCCGGTCCAGTTTGGCTGTGTTCTTTGTGACAAGATGCTGTTTGTTCTGCCCTGCAGACCCTATGTGACAAAGCAGTGGATCAAGGCGATGTTGGGGCGTCATACAGGGTGATAGACATGCAAAAACATCAACAACAACACAGGACATTAAATTGTCATGTTTTGCGGGCAGAATTGCAACTTGATTGAGGAGAAGAATCTCTGAAATGCATCAAGGTCACTCTGCAAGTGAACTGTGGTCTTTACCAAATGTGTACAAAAAGTATAAATTTACATTTCTTGGTTGTCTCAACATCCTCCCCACGTCTCTGAGCAATGGTGATAGCCTAGAGAAAAGATGGGACACGTAACGTTATAAATCTCAAGTTGCACAACATATGCCGGATTTATTGACAGTCGATTGCATTATGACCAGACTCGTGTAACGTTACCGCCCTATTCAGCTTTAGGTTCATAAAAAATCATGTAGTTAATAAGTAATGAATCTGCTTATCTATGTATGACGAATAAACAAAAGATAGCACGATCAACCCTGAGAACAATCTTTCGGCGAACATTGCTTTCCCAAAACGGACCGTGAAACCCATATTTTAACGTTATGTTACAACAGTTGTTCCAGTAAATGTAACGTTGTGCTGGATTAGTCTGTGACATTTTAATGACTCCCAACGCAAGCATTAGGTTACGGCGTGATCTTTGGTCTTTAACTAGTTGCAGATTTGCCAAACATTAGCATGGAGGTTGGACATGACGTGCTATCCAACATGAGTAGCTAATAGTTATCCATTTCAGGTTAGCTGGCTAACTTAATGCTAACCAACCAGTTGCTATTTTGGTTGTCGTCAAATATTTTACAAACTGTAGTTAAATTACTCCTGACTTGTGTAACGTTATCATTTCTGGGTGAGGTTTGGTTTGCCGAAGACCATAGTTGATGAAATAGCATTAACATGCCTTCAATTTGCATATCTGGACGCACCGTTAGCTATCTGGCTATCTAGCATAACTGAACGTGAGTTAAGTTAACGTTACCTCCGGAGTTACAATAATTTGCAGAGAGTACCTTGACGTTTTACAACAGTCTTATTGGCGTCTACTTGAATCGAGCCAACAATCTACCATGTTAGCGACCGTTATTAGCAGCTTGCTGTAGAAACAAACGGACATGTCCGCTGTTATTATTAAACTAACGTTAAACCACGACGCGTGGTCGATGATTGCTCGACAACTCAGCCCGTAACCACGCGCAGATGATTGTTTTTACCAATGTTACACACTATCCGTTCACTCGCGTGTTCCCTGTAACCTCAACCCCTATTTTAGCAACATTTTAGGGCCCCATAATGTTAGTTAAGAGTGTGCTTCAGAACAAACACAGACCAAATGAGGTATTCGTGCTAACCTGCTTGGATTTGGACTGGGCAGCAGTCGGCCCCTTCTTCCTCAAGACAGTCACGGTATCCCAGTCACTTTCTGCCATGTTTTCAGGGTCTCACTCGATACCCGTAATATTTAATATAGATTAAAAAAAATAAATTGAACTCGGTGTGTTTTAAACGATCCCTCTAAATAGGGTAGTGCTACTTTAGCGTATCCGACGCTCCTTCCAGAATGCTCCCTCGCCAGTTCTGCCAAAACTTTATTTAAAACAGAGCGATAGACAGTGAAATGATGGGAGGACTTTCAGCAGCGCCACCTGCTGGTAGAGGAAGTTGACCTACATCCACATTGATAGAACCGTGCGATTTACAACCTAAAACCTTTTTATATAGTCTATGCCTAAAACACACAGTACAGGAGATATAGAAAAAAAAAACAACACTGCCACGAATTCAGTCGTTACATAATATAAGTTTGTTGTATCTAGTATGATCTGTTGGCAGTTTGAGGGGGAAAAGTGCACAAACGTGCAAATTCCAGGCCTTAACAACTGAACTGTAACAAACTGTCTACTTAATAGTAATTTATTAGAATTTAGTTTACACGTTACTCTGAATAATGTATTACTGAGTGCACCAATAGTATATTATGTGTAATGATTTTTGTTTAAGCAAATAAAAAACAGAATGTAGTATATCAAAAAGTAGACATGGACAATAAATTCACATACTAGCAGGATTAGATTGCCATGATTTTATAATAAATCTAGCTTGTTCAAAAACATAATATATAGAGACATGTTAAGTATTTGCTACATGTAAAATGTTGCATCATAATGTACCAATAAAAAATGTGCAAAGAGTTTGGTTGTCAGTCATCAGTTTGGTGGAAGGGAGAGGTGTAATATTTTACATTAAATTGCAACCACAGTTGATCTATTGGCCACAGTCGACTAGGTCACCAGTTACAAGACATTTCAGAGGCAGCATCACTGTTTCGTCGTGTGCGGATGGGAGACCAGCCAAACTCCGACTGGGCGTCCTCAGCCTGCTGGAAGCGTCCCAATCGGTATCCGCCATGTTTGGAACCCTGCTTCCCTGCCCATGCACGAGGCTTAGGATTCATCTGGAAACAAATTAAGCAGAAATTATTATCCAGTGTGTCCCAGAAACAGTACAAAACAGAAAAAGGGATTTCATCAATTTTCTGACTTTCAAAACTGATGAACCAAATAAAGCTGCTTGCTAAATCCAACTCCTTCAGTTTCTCACCTGAACAAAAACAGCTGTGTTCATGTGAAGAGTCTCTAATCGCTCTGACAAGTGATTCAACCATTCCAGATGGTCAGCGATAGACTGGGACAGATCACTGTTGCTCTGTATAAGAAGAAAATAATGTCAGAATCATAGACTGTATATAAAACAGAAGAGAGCTCAAGGAAAATGAGATTTGAAAATAGGACAGGACGATATTGCCATAAATCTTATCACGATAAAAAGTTCCATATTAAGTGATAATTATCACGATAAGTATCAAATCATTATTTCTTTCGAGTTTAAAGGTTTTGATTTTTCCTCCTGAGTGAAAGTTGAAGAAACGTGATGGTTAATTGTGGTTTAAACTCTGAAACTCTTTAAATCTGAGGTAGAACATTCAAAACAATTACGTTAAAATCTCAACAAATATGCATGAGTAAAATTAAGTCAGTCCTTTATCTCAACAAAATAAACATCTTAATAAAAAAAATTAAGTCCTAATTTGTTATGATTCCAGTGAATACAATCAAACATTTATTGAACATCTGTTATATTGTTGTTGAAAAAAAATTATATTGCGATAATTATTATTTTTATTATAATATTATAATTATATTTTTATTATTATTGTTTTATTGTCCAGCCTTATTTGAGAACCGTTTTTATTATAGATGGGGATTAATAATGTACCCCAGACAAGCTGTCCTTCAGTTCAACTGCAGCAAGGCGAACATGCTCCAGTTTGTCAGTCTGCTCTTTCAGACGGTCGTCCAGCTCCTGCATCATCATCAGGCCTTCATCAGGCCTAACGCCTCGCTTGGTAGACATCCTGGGTCACAGAAACACACCTGTTATTTAAAGAAAATCAAACATACTGGCTTGTGACATGAGGCCAATTAGAAAGTATTAGCATCAACCAAGAACATTTTGTCATGTAAACGTGTTGCTTTATTGCAATCACCTACCAATGAAGCAGCCATTTGTGTTTAACGATTGACTCCCTTTTTAAACAAAATGAGCACATTTTAGAAATGGATTCCTTTGAGCTCAACATAATGTTAAAGCTATAGTAAATGAACTTCCGTTTCAGTCAAGCCCTTTCCAAACGAGTTCACGCAGTGCTAAAAAAAGCCTGTAACCTCTAAGTAAATGTGTCCGTATTTGCAGTATACCAGAGTTTTGTCTGTGGCAACAATCCCGCGCTGGTGCACTGATAGTGACGTGTTTCACGCCGACCAGCAATGATTGTTTTAACAGAGTGAAGGGGGAGCAAGTTGCAACCATAGCAACGTTGGGACAATGTAGGCTACAGAGTATAGTGGAGGCATACATCACGAGAATTTGTCCACAGCGTGTAATGACTCTCATTGCCAGAAGAGGGAGACAAAAGTTCTGCGTTGCCGGTTTAAATGTTTGAGAATTCAAGCATTTCTTTGCTGACATTAAGCACAACCACCAGAGGGAAGCTCTCTTTCCACAAACATTAACTTTGTAACACTATGTGCTACAGTAGAACAAACCTGCTACCATCTATTGACTGTAAATGTCAAGATTTGAATACAACCAGTAATAACGGGTAACACAACGATGACACTATTCTCCCCAATAGTAAAAAGTCTGGTCACATTTTACAGTTGTCACCATTAAAAAGCTTAACAATGTGTGAACCACTTCACTGGTCATGAGAAATACAGCAACTTAAGGTTTTTCCAGTAACTGAACAGCAAAATCTGGATTTAACATCCATCCATCGTCAACTGCTTATCCTGCGTACAGGGTCGCGGGGGGGTGAAAGGCGGGGTACACCCTGGACTGGTCACCAGTCCATCGCAGCTGGACTTGCTTAAATCAGATTTAGTGAAACATTGCAGACTGTAAAGTACAACATTAAATAACCACAGCTTTTCTGTTTCACAATCAATCTTGACCAAGACCACCAAGACTAGGTGCATACAACTGGGCTTCTGGTTTTGGCAAACTGTCAAATCAGTTTAAGGTTTGCCCTCACAGTTTTGTTTATTATCATGGTGACAAAATTATCAATTCATCTTTCAATTATTTTCTCAATTGATCAATTCATGTAGTCCATAAAATGTCAGAGTCTAGTGAAAAGTGTCTATTGCAGTTTCCCAGAGTCCATGGTGACACCATCACATTTTGTTCACAACAGTATAAAATCCAAATTCTGTTTACAATTATATAAATCAGTGAAAAACATCATAATTACAAGAGAATGATCATTGTTTTTGCCTGATAAACGACTAATCGATTATCAAATAGTCGACTATTGATTTTCTGTTGACGAAGGAACTAACAACACGGTAATGACGTTATAACTGGTCGCCAATTTATTTTAATAAATTTGTTTCAAGTTATACAACAGTTAGCTCGACCCAGGCAAGATGGCTGACATGTTTTACGCTGAGGAGCAGGAGCGACATTTAATTTTTTACCATTTAACGTTAATCCCATTCATCAAACTGAACCAAGTTACCATATTCAATATTTCGAGTTAAACGTTGAACTTTGGGAAGAACTGTGTCGCTATCATGCGTCGTTTGTGTGCAGGGATTGTAGCGAAGCGGACACAGACGCTTTTAGCTAACAGCACATCATGGCTCTGAAACTTTACTCCCACTTTACAATATTTACACTACAAACTAAGAAAACTTCTCAACGGTGGAAATGTTAAACGTTATTCGCGCGTGCAACACACCAGTCAACACACACGAGACACTTTCTGTCCCCCAGACTGCTAGCGTTAATTAACCTAGCTAATTAATTATTGCAACATGGGCAATAAAAAAGTTAAAAACAAGTGACGCTACCTTGTTTATCTGAAGTAGAAACACTCAATTGCTCGTTAAATGCTGTGGTGAAGTACGTGACTTCCTCACTCCGCGCTCACAAGAGGGAAAACTTTTCTTCGCCCAGACAAGCTCCTTTGTCCTGCAAACATCTCCGGAATCTCACCTATGACGTCATGCAGCCTGCTTTTTACAGGTGTGTTATTATCGGACATTACGGTAATTGTAAATTAAATACAATTGAGCGAATTGAGAAACCAATCACTCAATATTGCAGAAGTCTATCTAGTAATGCTGGGTCATTAATTTTTCAATCTTACAAAAATGCGTTGCTGAGTGCTTTCTATACTTACAACAGTGCTTTCCCAAACTTTTTGAATTGTGACCACTTACAATGAAGTCGTGTCTATTTGTGACCCCTTGTCAGTCATCAGTTTGGTGGAAGGGAGAGGTGCAATATTTTACATTAAATTGCAACCACAGTTGATCTATTGGCCACAGTATAGGGGGGCAGACAAAACGGCATAATTATCCTCTCAAATCCTTTTAATCGTCTTGGGACCCCTTAGGTTTATCTTGAGACTCATTTGGGGGTCGTTGCCTGCTGGTTGGGAACAACTGGTCTAGAAGCAGGGTGTTGCTCCGACTTAAAATTAGTACAATTCCTAACTAGGCAAGTGCCAATGTAGAGAGCTTGTTGGACAAGGGTGAACAGTGCAGCCACTTTGAAAAAGGCACTTTGAACAAACAGCAGCTGTCCTAAAGACACAAATATAAACAGTTTGTTTTTTCCCCTGGAAATAGTCCTGGACACACCCTAAAATCCTTCCTCCATAATTTCTGCTTTCACAAGGATTTGATGCATGATTTTAATATGACAAAGTGAGAATACACGATCAACAGTACATTTAAGAAATCACAACTGCTTTATTTCTTCTTTCAATAAGCTCTTTTCTTTTTTTCTTTTTTTTTTTAAACAAGGGAGTAATGACCCAAATATCTGAAAGGATGATAAAGATCAGGAAGGATAAATAGAATGCTGGATCAGCTGTAGAAAGCACTGGTCCTCTGACAAAATGAAATATGCATCTTAAAAGTACAAAAAAAAAAAATGTCAGGGCAACATTTCGGTGCAGGTACAATGATGAGAAGCATCGAGATCTTTTGCAGTAAGGGATAAGAGGCAGACACACTCCAAGTCCAATAAACCTATCAAGTGAAAGCAGTCCATTCTGAGAGCACAGTGACCTTTTCAACGTTAAATCCATTATAGTGCCACAATATCTAAAATGAAATGTGGGTTTAAGCCTCCCCTCGCTGACAAGGCTCGACTGTACAGTTAAGTATGCATATACATATATACCAGTGAAACACTGTCAAAGATAAAATCGTAACATTTTGTAGTGTCATGGAGCGTTATGGTAAGCAGTAACATTTAACCAGTTATGACATTGGCATTGTGAGCTTCAAAATGATGTCCATTACAAAAAAATCCAAAACAATATAAATGACTCCAACAGCTTCACATTTTAGAAGAACAGAACACTTTAAAAGTCCTTCGTAGTCCACTGGAACTGCAGTGCTCGCAAAAAAATAAAAGCTTAAGCAAAGATTTTTAATTTTAATTCAGTTAAGCAATGCTAAACGCCCCCCCGTTTGTGATGATTAGCTGCTAACAGGAAAAACTAAAATGCTATTTGGACCCTGATTGTGATTATTGTTAGGCTGCATTTATTGCTAGTGCCACCTTAGAGACCAGATGCTGAATAATCAAATGGTGATGAGCCTGTTTCTTCACAATTCCCCACAGTACGGTTAAGTGGGATTTTAACGTAATTAGAGAGAAGTCTTTTAAGAGCCTTAAAAAGGGAAAGAAAAGCAAAAAACGGCCCAGGCTGAGGGACGTAAAAATTATCATTTACATCACATGTTCATTAACAGACAATTTGATTAATTACAACCCAAACAAAGCGATAAGAAAGCAAACATTTTCAATCAGCTATTTTGGGGGGAGGAGGAAGCTTTACAGCAATTGTGAATGCAGTCCCCCCACCCACCCCCATATAACTTCACAATGAGCCCAAAAAATTGTTGCCAGCTTGGTTGATCAAAAATCCACACAGTTGATGGCAGCACAACGAATGCTGAGTTCAGGTACAGTCTTTGTGAAATGTTGCTAGGTTCTAGGTCCTGCAAGTTTACACACGTTCAGCACATCACATGCACACGCAGTTATCAATGCCAGTGAAAGTCCCCGTGGAAGCAACATGATTTTGGTAAAATGTCCACCGTTATGTTTCAATTTACATACAGAAAGAGAGCGAGCAACAGAATGTAAAAAGCAAAGTTTTAAAGAAAAGAAATGATTTCTACCAATCTACGCAGTTTTGCCACAGTTCACGGGCTGGGTGAAGTACCCCAGAAGATGCATTTCTAGGGTGATGCACTTGACTTTTGCCATGTTGACATGCAATGTCGTCCACAAATTGGAGGATTTTTTTCCTGGGTTAATTAAAAAGAAGTCCTTTACCAAGAGGAGGAATGGGGGGTGATGATTTGAACATTTTATTTACCAGCAAAAATGCCTATGAAAATGACAAAAAGGTGCCCCACTACATTTCAAATTTGTTTTAAAAAATGTACAGACTTTGCTTCTCATAGCGAGTATCAAGTGTGTCTGTCTGGTCTCAAGGGCTACAGTCCATAAACAGGGAGCAAATACAGTTTGGCAAAATGGTATGAAAAATGAACCATCTGTCTGAATTGGTCACTTTCCTTTTCCCCACCTTGGAGAGAAACAAAAAACAACAGAAATATCTTTTCTCTTTTCCAATCTCCCCTTAAAAGTGACTAATAATAAATTAAAGAGGACCTTGAAGAGATCTGCTTAAAAGACTGTTTGTGTCTATGTATATATTTATATATTTATATATCTCTATACGTGGTGTGAAATAATAGTGTCCAGTTCTGACAGTTCAAGAGGAGTAATTCATTAAGTTGTCTGCATGTCATGCCCCTTGCCTCGGTGCCTTGGGATAAAGTGGGTTGAAGAAGGCTCAGACATTGGTCAAGGGGCTTGTGTTGGCAGGCTGGGAGGTGATGAGGATTTTAAGGTCCATTGTTATGCCTTGCCCTCCTCTACTTTGACAGCCTGGGGTTTGATGGCTCCAGTGCGTGCTGGTTTGACTTGCCCTGTTGAGAGTAGGGGCTCCTGGAGTTTGCTGGTCATGCCCACAGATGATGTCTTGCCCTCACCCACTGCCTTGCGCATGTCTCGCATGGTTTTATTCTGCACAAAGAAAGGGCAGAGTTACTAAGACCTACACCAGCACACCGTACATTTATGCATCAACACTATCGGGTAAAAACAAACAAACACAGCAGATGCTAAACAGTCTTTTGAGGACGTTCTAATTTGGCCACATAACTGTTACAACTGTCAGACTGTGCAGACCAAGTTATTTATGCTTTTTCTGCTAAAGCAGGCATTGGCTTAATGTTTACTATGTTGGTTCAGTTTTATTACCAGTATCAGGAAAGACTCAGCTATCCATAACATTAAAATTCTACTTCATTTACCATAAAATGCTGATGCCATGAACATCACAAACTCTACAGAGATAATGGAGGTCTCATCTCTGACCACTCTGAAACATGTGGAGCTTTATTCATAGTTGATTATAAATATAAAAACAAGTCCTTACTGTGGAAAATAATAATTCTCTAATGAATAGAATTAAGATAACTTAGAACTTCATTAAGATATTTGTGAAACATTGTCATAGTAGAGTTCAGTCTATACACACATAATCATCAATATTACTATTAACAGTATAAAATTACACTATTCAAGATATGTCTTTTAGCAATAAAAATGTATCCCATCAGATATGATAACTATAACTTAAAGTCAAAGGCACACTTTAAAAAAAATACATGAAATAATGCAAATAGAGAAAAAGAAAGTAGATTAAATCAAATTACCTATATTTACAGTGGGTGGCTCACCTTCATGCCATCCTCTGGCCCTTTGACAGAGGGCTCGGGGCAGAGGGAGGGGTGGAGTGGGGAGGGTCACGGCCAGGAGAGGGGTAAGGGGGGGAGCGAATGATGACAGGTTTGTTGACCTGCATGACTGGTCTCTGGATGGGGTTGGGGAAAGGGCCAGTGGTGGGGGGCCGCATGTGCATCACCATGCTGCCTTGAGCAGGTGGCACCTGTTGGTTACGGGAGGGGAAGGTGGGTGGAGGAGGGGGCGAGTAGGTGAAGGGTTGGAGGAAAAAAATGAACACAAAGAATTAGCATTGAACTTTTTAGGGCATTTTCAGACTTGTTCTAAATACTCGAGTTCATCAATTGCATCCTACTGTGTCTGTGTGTCAAATTAGATAATTTGTATTAGGGCTGAACGATTAATCATTTTAAAATTGAAATTGCGATTTGGAAGAACACAATTAGCATATCGTGAAGACAGCGATTAAAATGTAGGTTAATTATACAGCGTATCTGACGTATTTTAAACAGTCACGCAATTAAACAGAACTGGAGGAAAACGATAATGGCGACAGCCGAACAGACAGGCGGCGGCTATAGCTGGTGTCAACTCACACTAAAGTATTTCAGAGCATTTAGCCTGCCCTACATTGATGAAAAATTAACAACATTTCAACATGTGTGCGCTTCAACTACGGATAACGGCTCTCTGTGGGACAGTTTTGCTCCGCTCTGTGCAGGAAACATATCCCTCATGCAGCATTTCAGAATAAGAGCGTTTTGCCTGTCTGATTTTGCTAATTTCTTCAGCTGTCCTTGATTTTTGTGCTTCCATCATGATTATGTAGGCTACATCATTATATTGTTTATTTTTGTTAACTGTGTTTATTGTTAATCTATGATTGTGAGTCTGCACATGGTGTTTTATTTTGAAAATCCAGATTAACTATGTCTTTCTGGGTCTGACTTCCTGCCTGGTTCATCTGCTCTGTGCTGCTTGACGTAATTTCAGGCAAAAATAGACTGGCAGTGAATAAGGAACTTAAACTAAAACTTAAAAAATAAATCGCAAATCGAATCATTATCGCAATATCTGGTAGAAAAATCGTAATTTGACTTTTTCCCCTAAATCGTTCAGCGCTAGTTTGTATACTGTACTGCAACAGTAGATAATGACAAGATGCGTTTAACCAATCATGTGATTACATTTTCATAATTAAAAGTGAACCCTGGGCCAACATTTTGAGATGTCAGAGTGCTTTTTTTTCATTTATTTTTTACAGCAGCTTTCACACTAAGCAGACATACCAAACTCAACAGCCTTATGATTGAATTCCACCAGGTACAGTGCTATAATGTCGTGTCTGCAACCCGGTTTTGTTCAGTCCCTTGCAATGCTTCATACTCCACAGGGAGCATTTCAGAAGTGGAGCACTTTGTCTGCCCGATTTCGCTGAGTTGCTCAGATTTAGTTGATTTGGTAATGATTTTTGTGCTTCTACCAGTAGGCTACGTAGTTAAATGGTTTATTTTTTTGTCTGATTTAATTGTGTTTGACTACACCGGGTGTTTTATTTTGAAAATTGACCAGATTCTCTATTCCGTTTCTGTGTCTGACTTCCTGCTCGGTTCGATCTGCTCTGTGCAGCATTCTCCATAAAGCAGAGCAGAGAGCTGCTTCTGAAACGTGCTTCTGGAGGAATCACAAGCATTGTCTAGAATGGCCTTGCTGTAGCCCGAACATGACACAGTCGTGCCCGGTGGAATCCACAGTTTAGACTAAACCTCTCCCACTGGTCAATGAATAAAAATGCCCTGATTACAGTTTAATAAGTAAGTAAACACTCAAACATATTTATTAGACAAAAGAATACCTGTTGAGTATAATGTGGAGGCAGAGGGCCTACAGGCCCAACAGGACCAGAGGGCTTTCCACTGGGGCTGGCAGACCCAGGCCTGATGACGAGAGGGGAGAAAGAAAATAAAGATAGTTTTAAAATCCTAAATCTCCTAAAATGTGCATTTGTAATACATCATATCTGACTTGTTGACAGAGCGAAACTGCTTATGGAAGGTTCTAGACAGTTAACTTCTATTTTTTGCACAAGTCATTTCCACTCACCTGTAGGACCCTCCGGACATGCCTGGGGAATGATTGGGCTTCTCAGAGAACTGGAAGCCTTTCATTTCCATCTGTGAGCCCTGAGAACAGGGCAATTGTTAATAAACAAACAATTGTGGACTGTGTATTTAAGATAAGAGATGTGTGGCACTATATGAATATCATGGCAACACTGTTTGTTGTAGGATAACATTTTAACTTCTATTATTGCACTAATGTCTGAAAAGAACAGTTTTTGAATTAGTAAGTCACACCTCTCGGCTGCCAGTCATGACAGCAGGCTGAGATCCAGGTGGCAGCATTCGGCGTGGGGCACCAACTGACAGGTTTTGTCCCTGCTGCAGCTGGATGGACTGTGGGAGGATGAGATGCTGCTGAGCTGAGCCATAGCGCAGCTGAGAGCCAGGTAGGGGCATGGTAACCTGGTGGAAAACAATGAGTTTATTGTAAATGTTACTATCATTTAAAGCTACAGTAGTTTGATTATGCTGTGAAGGCTTATACTTGCTAGGCTAACATGAATGCTATATGGAATTTAATAATTCCCTCTGAAATCTGACAAGCATCAAGTGGAATACAGTATATTAAGCTGTTGTGAAATTGAGCATCAGCAATCCACTAACCTGTATGAGCTGAGAGTCCATTAGCTGGGAAGAACCCATTCCAGGTCCCTGGTTCATTTGGCTGTCATAGACTAGCTGCTGGCTGCCATTCATAGGCTGATAGTGTGAGCCGGACTGTGTCTTGACCATGTCTGACGGCTGCATGCCAGGGAAAGCTGAGTAGGGCCCTTTGAGAGGGGCGCCACCCGAGAGCACCATGGGGCTGGGCTGTGACAGGTTGGGGTGCATGTAAACCTGGGACCTGGAAGGGACAACACAGAGCAGCAGAATGAGTCAAAGGAAAACATATTAAACTACACGGTGGTGCCACATATTTGAAACTGATAATGAGTAAAATGAAGCAAATGATTGACACCAGTGGAAATGGCATGAAAAATTGGTAGCAATACCTGAATGGAGGAATAGAGCTGAACATCTCTTGGGACTGAGAGACAGGTAGACTCCTCGAAGCCCCAACTGAGCCTGAGCCTGAAGAGACGTGTGTAAAGAGATGGGAATCTGCTGGGCTGCAGCCGCCTGAACAGATGAACAAATGTAACATAATGACAACTGTGCTGATAAACAAGTCTGTCTGTGTGTGTTGGGGGTGGGGTGGGGTGTTCTCTCTCTACCTGTTGGTAGGTCTGCTGCTGGGTCATGGTGGGAGGTACAAGGCGTGGCTGGCTAGGGAAGACATGACCATCCAGATACAATGGGGGGATATGATTACCTAAAGAAGGGACAGGAAACAAGCTTTTAGTTTAGTTGTCCCTGAAGATTAAGCGCTCATCAAGCAAAAATCAAGCCGTTTTACCTTGTATGGACATGGAGGGTGCTACCGACGCCACAGGCATTGGAGGCATGGAAACTCCCCAAAAGAACTGTAGCTGACACCACTAGATGAGCCAACACTGCAGGGAGGCTGAGCACCTGAAGCACCTCCGCCAGGAGATCCCTGTTCAGGGAGGGACTGGGAGTTCTCCCACGCCTTGCGTGCCGATTCCATCTGAGGAAAAAGGAACATTAATAGTTGATTTGCATGTTTAACATGTTTTGCCTTCATGGGCCCACTTTTTTTACCCATACTAGCAAGGGCACTGACTATTCCTGTTTGTTACATGTATGAAAAGATATAGGTCTGTGTACATGAGACTGTAATTCAAATACCTTCAGAGTGAGGTCAGCACTGGGGAAGGAGATGGGTTGAGGTTAATGCCAGGTTGCAGGTGGTTGGAACGCAGCATGGGGATACTTGATTGAGCGCAGTCTGAAAACAAAAGTTTAAGATCATTCAGTTGTAAATCAGTATAAGAAAAGACACTTCCATTATCAAAAAACTTGTAGCACTTAATTACTGATTTTGGCAGTGATTATCACACAGATCTTTAGTGCATTTGGATTATAACTATTATTATTTAAAAGACCCCACAAAAGTACAGATATAAATCACTCACATTGTGGTAAGTGCGTCCTGAAGCTTGTTGACAGGATTGGACACAGGCACCGGGCTAGAGCCCGGCGGTAGGCTAAAATCAGAGTCTTTGGCGCTGACCCCAAACTCAATAGGAGGCACAGGGAGCACAGTGTCCACATGGAGGTCCACACCATTGACTGGCGTGATGGGGCCACCTTCCAGTCGATCAAAACTTCTGAGCCCTTGCGGTGCTTTAGGGAGCGTTCATTCCAATGGGCCCTGGCTTGTGCTGTTCTTTACTCTGCTCTGGGCCAGCATCAGAGTCCTGACCAAGAAGAAGACAAGGCATGTATGTGTTTATGTTTCTCAAAAGGAATCAGTTATCACTTCCGCTACATTTGTCAATAATAATAATAATAATAATAATAATAATGTTCAATTACAGATTAAGAAATATTTAATATTTTTAACTAAAACAAACAAAGCAGACAGAATATTTGCAGCGTAGGTTCCAACACATAAACTGCAAATACTACCTCCGAGTTGGGTTCGCTCCCAGTGTAAGACACCTGTTTAGTCCATGAGTTCTCCCCCTGAAGACTGTACTGAAAGAGCTAAAAAGAAACAAAGTAATGTAATCAATTTGTCTATTTCTACTCAGAACAAAGGCCTAAAACAATCTATAAAATTGATAAACATTTCTGCCTTGAAAAGCAAACACTTTCATACTTTTACAATATTGGACAATTTACTGGGAATGCACAATTTAAATGATTCCTTCTTTCTGGCTGTTTTAATAAGTTAAA
>NW_024043341.1:0-114194 GCF_014851395.1 Micropterus salmoides | reverse complement strand
GTCCCCTATTCTCCTGTCGTTCCTGCTTAAAATACAATTAAAATCCCCCCTACAACTAAAGGTGCCCTCCTAGCATGTGGGGCTGCAGGTCTTCTAAAAGGTCATACCTGTTCTTGTCATTACAGCAAATAATATTTAAGACGTTAAAATCCTTCCCCATAAAAGTCAAGTGTTAAAAGCTGCCCGACCATCTCTCACCACAGTGCTGCCCTTCACCAAGACTAGAGGGTTTTTTATTAAAATGGCCACTCATCATTTTTGTTTTCATTTGAGCCGCTCCATATCGACGTTTGTGGCCATAACTCCTCCCATTCTCTGTAGTGTTTTAAAAATGGTTAGGCCGCATTCCTTATAAAAACACGTCAGACTTAAAGAGTTAAGAAAGGATATAACAATCTGGGCTCTAACTCTCGACTTCACATCCTCACATTGATAGTTGAGAAGGTGAGTGTCATGAGTATGGTTAAAATTTGCAGGTATGACATCTTAAAGACTAAAAAAAAGGGGGATTTCAATAAAAACAAGCGTTAGTGGATTTCTGTGAATGGAGCTCTTCCTTCATTCTCATGGGTGAGAGATGACGGGTTGAGCCTTTCCTTTCGGACTCTAGGAGTTGGCCTCTGACGCAGGGTTGCATGAGCTTTGAGTCCTTAGGGGTTGATTGCAGAGCTATAGTTAAAAAAGAGACTTCATTAGGCGAATTGGAGGGAAGACTCGGGCTCCTCCACAGATGAACTGTCTGAGTAGCTCTCAGCTCTTCCCCTCTTTTCCGAGGCTCCAGGAGACTCAGAAGACAATTCTGAAATTAGTCTCTTGGCCGGCTGGGCATTGGGGAGGGGACATCCTCGCTATCACTCTGTGACTGGCCAAATTTTTGTTCTGAGCCAGTCACTGAGCTAGCTCCGCCTTCTGCCTGCACTGCCACTGCTTCTTCCCTGTTCTCCACTTGTGGGGCAGCTGCAGGCCCCTCCCCTTCTCCCGCCTCTACTGGTCCTTCTCCTCCAATCACAGGATTTGGCGGAGATTTGAATTCTCCAGCCCAGCCTCTTCAATTAGCTCTCTAACTGCTTCGTCTTGTCCGCCATTTGTGCCTTTGCTGCCTTTAATTTGTTGGCAAATGACTTAGGGCAATCTCTGAAGAGGTGGTTTGTTTCTCCACAAAGATTGCACTTTCTGCCATTGGTGCATTCCTCGAAAGTATGCCCAATTTCTCTACATTTACCACAAATGATCTGCTGGCACGCTTCTGCCAGGTGCCCATTCTCACCACACTTGCGGCAGAGTTTGGGCTGGCCCTGGTAATGAATGTAGCCCCTGTTGTTTCCCAGAACTATCATGGATGGCAGATGTTTCAGGCCCTGGAAGCCTTGAGGGTCTTGCCATTGTTGGATGGGGACCCTCCAAGCGCAATTCCAGATGCCATCCTCATCTCTCACTTTGGTAGCCTGGCCTTTAACAGTGCAAAATCTGCCCAGCCACAAACAATGTCATCTGCATTCACAGTCTCATTGAACATTCTGACAATTACCGTTTTAGCGGCATTATCAGTCAGTTTCTCAACATTAAATGCAGTACACTGGGGTTTTTCATTTTCGAAGCGTGTCCAGAAATCTCTGAACACGGCAGCAGAGACAAAACTCACATCAAACCTTTTCCAAATGGCAGAGTCAAAATACAATTTATATCCTGCGGGGAGAATTTCAAAATGTTCTGGATCATTTTCCTTGAGAAGTCAAGCCTTGACATAACAAGGGTTTTTCCATCTTTTTCTTTGAATGTAAATCTGACACTGTGGTGCCTCCTCATGCCGGCATGGTTGGCCGCCATGGTGGAGGCACCACAACGTAAAAGTGGTAAAAGGAAGCTAAAACACCTAAAAAGTCTAAAACCAAGTCAACTAAAATAAGGTAAAAGAATGCTCTAAAAAGAGCAATAAAATCTACTAAAAATGTTAGAAAGGTGAATAAAACACACTTACCTTGTCTTGTTTGGCCTGGTCGAGATGTTATTCCGGCAGAGTACAGGTAAGCAGTCCTCTAAACCAATGAATTCCTTTGTGTGAAACAATTTCAACTACAACAAAGTTGAAATTTTATTCACAAGGAATAATGTGAGTATCCTCCCAAAAACCTGGTAACACTTCGCCACAAACAGGCAAAAGTTTTATCCAGACACAGGAGGCGATCGCAGTCTTAGCCAAAAGGCCGAGAAGCGATAACCCCGCTGGTTGCTTCCAGCGCCCACCTCCCGGAGCAGTTCTCCCCCTGCCGTGGCACAGTGGTTTCAACTGCGCATAACAACGGCTGAGTCTCAGCACCTCCTCCCGAGCGCGCCTCGTCGCACCGCTCAACCTTGCCGGGGGCGGCGTTTTATTTCCTTTTCACAAACGCACGAGGCTCGGCCACACGGCAGAGCCTGCCAAAAATAGTTTTAACTCATTGGCGTCCCTCTCCACGGAAGTCTTTAGTAAAAGGCGAAAGACTTGTACGTTATGAAGAGAAACCCGAGTAAGTACGGGCCCCTCCTCCAGAGCCGCCGACGAGCCTAGTCGTCCCGGCCACTACCCTCACGGTAAGCCTCACTCTGCCTCTCGAGTCCCAAGTACCAGGCCACGCCCGTTCCCCTACCCCTCCCCAGGTCATGGCAGGCTCTATCCAATCGGGCTGCGGAGAGACGAAGGCCTGGCTTTTGGACAGAGGCTACCGAACGACTCGGGCTCTTGTAGCCTCTCGATGACGAGTGAGAGAAAGGGAGGGGAAATGTGGCCGATCGCTTCTCGGCCTTTTGGCCAAGACTGCAATGGCCTCCTCTTTCTGGTTAAAACCTTTGCCGGTTTGGGGCTTCGTTTTGTGTCACCAGCTTTTCTGGGAGGAGATTCACCTCATTCCTTGTGAATAAAATTTCAACTTTGCCGTAGCTGAAAAACTTTTGCAACAAGGAATTCATTGGTCCCGAGGACTGCCTACCTGTCCTCTGCCGGACTGCCACCTTGACCAGACCAAAGACGAGAAGGTAAGTGTGTTTTATTCACCGATTTAGCAGTTGTAGCAGGTTTTCTTGCTTCATTTGAGGTGTTTTAGTTTCTTGTATCCTTTCTACGCTGCGGTTCCTCCACCGTGTTGGCCAACCGTGCCGGGCCTACGGAGGCGCCGCAGTGTCCCCTCCCCACCTTCTGAGAGGCTCTATCCAATCGGAGAAATGAAGGCCTGGCTTTTGGACACAGGCTACCGAGCATCCGAAATACTCGGGCTCTCGATGACGAGTGGGAGAAAGGGAGGGGAAGTGCAGGGCACATTTAACAGCCATGCCGGTCCCAAATATCCCCTCGTCGTCTGCCAATCATAAAGTGCAAATCTCGCTGCCTTCTTCGAGGCTTCAGCTGGCCGCCCCCCCTCGACTGGCGCCTTTTTCGGGCCGGCGTCCGGCAGAGCGACGAACCTCTGCGTTTGGGTCAGTATTTTGGTTTTACACAAGGCAGGAGAAGGGTGCACCGCCCCCGGAGGCACTGCAATACCGGGTCGATGCGTGGAGTGGACGGAGCAAGCCCCTCGTCTCAGCTCCCGGTGCTAAAAATCCATTTAATATGTTGCCCCCTTATAGGGGACATATCAGATATTAAACTGATAAGAACAGATACTACACTTGATCTTAGCCAAAAGGCCGAGAAGCGATAACCCCCGCTGGTTGCTTCCAGCGCCCACCTCCCGGAGCAGTTCTCCCCCTGCCGTGGCGCAGTGGTTTCAACTGCGCATAACAACGGCTGAGTCTCAGCACCTCCTCCCGAGCGCGCCTCGTCGCACCGCTCAACCTTGCCGGGGGCGGCGTTTTATTTCCTTTTCACAAACGCACGAGGCTCGGCCACACGGCAGAGCCTGCCAAAAATAGTTTTAACTCATTGGCGTCCCTCTCCACGGAAGTCTTTAGTAAAAGGCGAAAGACTTGTACGTTATGAAGAGAAACCCGAGTAAGTACGGGCCCCTCCTCCAGAGCCGCCGACGAGCCTAGTCGTCCCGGCCACTACCCTCACGGTAAGCCTCACTCTGCCTCTCGAGTCCCAAGTACCAGGCCACGCCCGTTCCCCTACCCCTCCCCAGGTCATGGCAGGCTCTATCCAATCGGGCTGCGGAGAGACGAAGGCCTGGCTTTTGGACAGAGGCTACCGAACGACTCGGGCTCTTGTAGCCTCTCGATGACGAGTGAGAGAAAGGGAGGGGAAATGTGGCCGATCGCTTCTCGGCCTTTTGGCCAAGACTGCAATGGCCTCCTCTTTCTGGTTAAAACCTTTGCCGGTTTGGGGCTTCGTTTTGTGTCACCAGCTTTTCTGGGAGGAGATTCACCTCATTCCTTGTGAATAAAATTTCAACTTTGCCGTAGCTGAAAAACTTTTGCAACAAGGAATTCATTGGTCCCGAGGACTGCCTACCTGTCCTCTGCCGGACTGCCACCTTGACCAGACCAAAGACGAGAAGGTAAGTGTGTTTTATTCACCGATTTAGCAGTTGTAGCAGGTTTTCTTGCTTCATTTGAGGTGTTTTAGTTTCTTGTATCCTTTCTACGCTGCGGTTCCTCCACCGTGTTGGCCAACCGTGCCGGGCCTACGGAGGCGCCGCAGTGTCCCCTCCCCACCTTCTGAGAGGCTCTATCCAATCGGAGAAATGAAGGCCTGGCTTTTGGACACAGGCTACCGAGCATCCGAAATACTCGGGCTCTCGATGACGAGTGGGAGAAAGGGAGGGGAAGTGCAGGGCACATTTAACAGCCATGCCGGTCCCAAATATCCCCTCGTCGTCTGCCAATCATAAAGTGCAAATCTCGCTGCCTTCTTCGAGGCTTCAGCTGGCCGCCCCCCCTCGACTGGCGCCTTTTTCGGGCCGGCGTCCGGCAGAGCGACGAACCTCTGCGTTTGGGTCAGTATTTTGGTTTTACACAAGGCAGGAGAAGGGTGCACCGCCCCCGGAGGCACTGCAATACCGGGTCGATGCGTGGAGTGGACGGAGCAAGCCCCTCGTCTCAGCTCCCGGTGCTAAAAATCCATTTAATATGTTGCCCCCTTATAGGGGACATATCAGATATTAAACTGATAAGAACAGATTTTTTTTTTTTTTTTTTGGAAAATATAATTTATTTGTGACATAAACATTCAATACACACATTTCAGTACTTGCATCCCACCTATATTAATCCCACATCCAACACAAAACAACAATCCTCCCCCTCGGCATCTCTATACACAGTGTCCCTTTGTTACCTTAATTAGTAAAAAAAAGAAAAACGACATCAACAAAACACAAGGTATACATCAATAACTCATGGAACCCAGTTCTCGAGCCCTCTCTTTTTTTCTTTTTTTCCATTACGATGCATGGCATGTATGCATGAAGAGACCATAACAAAACCACTCCCATAACCATCATAATAAATCCACAACACCTTCTGTTGACCTCTATGAATTACCATAAATCATTTTCCATCTGTCTTTGATCGAGTCAATACCCCATTTTCTGATCTCTAATTGGTATCGCCTCTCTATTGAGTCTTCAATGCTCTTTATAGTTCCCAACACTGACCACTTGCTTCCTCCATTTAGCCCATCACATCTTACCTCCCACAACTTGTACTTTACTATAGATACGAGAAGCACTACTTTATGCAGTTTCTCCCTCTCCATATTAAATTCCATGTAAAGAACCCCTTCCCATGTCATATCCCTCAAAGAACAAACTTTTTACCCAACCCCTCCCAAATTTGTTGTGCGAAAAAACACTCAAATAATGCATGTTCCACCGTTTCTTTTCCCAAACATCCCTCTCTTGGACAGTACTTACTTCTTGTTAGGCCGTGATTAAACAAGGTGTTTCTTACTGCTAATCTCCTGTGAAGCACCAACCAATTAAAATCTTTCAACTGATTGTCCAACTGCTTAAACTGTGTTCTCTTCCATACTTCAGAAGGAATATGAACAGTTTCTCTTGGGTTGAACCTGGCCATCAATTCCTCATACAGTTTTCTATGATTGAGTACTAAATGACTATCCCAACACTCCTTGTACTTCTTTGCCCAACTGATTATTCCTTTATAGTACAAAGGCATAACCTCAGCTTTGGGAGACCTGTTATCCCATGCTACCCCTAAGGGCCTCAAATGCATAGCAAGCCAAAATTTCATTAAAGAGTGACATTTATGTTTTGGAGGTGACATAGTTATTTTACAGATATTTGAAAAAAAAATCACGTTCAACTTCAACCTGACATTTGGCATGTCTTTACCTCCTCTCTCAATAGGCTGGTACATTATTTCTCTTTTAATATATTCATACCCTCCCCACATGAAATTAAACAACATCCTTTGCAACTTTAAGCAAATCATTGCCGTCATGGGAAAAACACATGCCACATGAAGTAAGGCTGGCAATATATCGGCTTTTATAGCTAGGACTTTGCCACTGAATGACAGTTTTCTCAATTTCCACATGTTGAGCTTTGATAGCACTTTAGCTAATCTTACCTCCCAATTACTTTCAACATCATCCTTATTACCAAAGGATATACCCAATAATGTCATCGGCCCCGCGCACAGGGCAAGCCCATATGGCTTGTCATTCCTATCCTTCCACCTTCCCAGATATTTAATCAGTGACTTCCCTTTATTAATCCTAGACCCTGAAGCACTCGAGAACACTTCAATAACATTAATAGCTTCCTTTAAACAAAAGTCATTTTCTAAATACAATACAGTGTCGTCTGCAAACTGAGATATAACCAATGTTTCCCCACCTGGCAACGGTAGACCCCTGATTTTAGCATTTTTTCTAATTGCACATGCCAAAATTTCAATAAACACAACATACAAAGGGGCTGATGCAGGGCACCCCTGCCTGACGCCCCTGGTTTGCTTAAACAAAACTCCCATGTTGCCATTGACATTAACTCTACTTCCTACCTCTGTGTATAAAATCTTCAGCCAACTTCTAAATCTTTTACCAAACCCAAATCTTTCCAAAATCCTAAATAAAAATTTGTGATTGACCCTATCAAAAGCTTTTTCCTGATCAAGACTGAGCACAATAAGGGGAAAATTTCTATCCTCGGAATAGGCTAGTACATCTCTGTGCATTTGCAGATTCCATTGTATCTGTCTGCCTTGTACTGCACAAGTTTGATCCAGTCCTATAATGAACTCCAAGGCGGATACCAACCTGTTTGTTAGAATTTTACTAAAAATCTTATAATCTGTGCACAACATCGTTAAGGGTCTGTAGTTGGATATATCTCGAACGTCCCCTTTTTTATATAGCAGGGAAATCACCCCCTCTCTCATTGTGCTCCCCATTATCCCAGATGTGCAAATGAAAGTAAACAAATCTAACAACTGAGGCCCAATATCTTCCCAGAAAACCAAGTAAAATTCTTTTGTAAGTCCATCCACTCCTGGCACCTTCCCTTTCTTTAAAGACTGAAGCGCCTTCAAAATTTCTTCCAATTGTATGTCTTTATCCAACTCTAGTTTCAGATAGTCGGGGATTGAGCTATCTACATTATTCAACAGCAGTGAACCCTTACTATAATCTACTATTTCTGCGCTAAAAAACTTGGAATAATTACCCGAAGCAATTTCTACCAGCCCTTCCGGATCGTCAATTTCCTCCCCTCGTTCATTTAGAAGGGAGGCTATTCTCCTTCTCTTTGCCCGTACTTTAGACTGCTTGAAAAAATAGGATGAACATTTCTCATCCTTTTCCCATTTTTCATCAAGACTCCTGAATTTATAAGCCTCAGCCCTCTTATGAAAAAATAGCCTCTGCTCGTTTTGCCAGCGTTTCAATAATTCCTCATCTATGCGCTCACCAGTGTTTTGTTGTGCCATTAAATTTTCTATTGATTTTTGCAATTGATAATATTCTTTAAACTCCGCTTTTCTGGATTCTTTTGAGTACACCTGTATGTAATGTTTAATACGGACCTTTGTGCTTTCCCACCATCCAGATACATTACCATAAAACATCTTCATTTTAATGCACTCCTTGAAGAAACTCCTGAACCCTACCCTAAACTGCCGGGCTCCAAGAATACTGTTATTCAATTTCCAGTACCCTTTCCCAAAACATGTCACCTTCAGGTTTAATACAACAGAGAGCATGTTGTGATCTGAGTAGAAAACAGGTGACACTTGTGCCTCAAACACCTGAAAATCTAACGGACAAAAAATATAATCTATTCTACTCCGTGCCCCTCTACTGTTTCCCCATGTGAAACCAGGGTCATCAGAGTTAAAACTCCTAAAACTATCAACTAAACTGTACTTTTTTACCAAACTATGGAAGTTAACTCCCATGTTTTTGCCCTCACTAGGAGAGTTGAAATCACCTCCAACGATTACATGACGATTGGTCATGAAAACGGTGTCTAACTTAAGAAATAGCTCATTTCGTTCTTTTGGTGCAGCATGGGCATATATATTTACCACTCTTAAACTCTTACCCTTCCAGTCAACATCTGTGACCAAAACCCTCCCCTGTATCACAGAAAAACTCCCGACTATTTTAACTTCCACATTCCCACTTAACGTCCCCACCCCAGATGAGTGAACACCCCCAATGCTCCATCTAGAGTCCCCTTTAACCCACTCTTTTGTGAACCCCTTCACATCCTCCACAGTCTTTAGGTGGACCTCTTGCAAGAGGCACAAAGAAAAATCCACTGAACTTAAATGAGAAAAAACTACTGCTCTCTTTGATGCATTTCTCAACCCCCTCACATTTATAGTTAATATATGAAATAAAGACAGACTATGCAAAAAAAAGAAAAATGGAGGAAGTGACAGAAAAAAAAAGGAGCCCAAAACAGTATGCTCACTCACGTTGCTCTTTCCACCAATCATGGCAGAAAGTCCTCCTCATCTGGCTCCTTCAGTGGGAAAGAGCACTCTGAACTGGAAGGGCTATCTTCTGAGAGTACGGGGCAGCTTCTCGGGGCAGGAGGAGCATCCGAGGAGAATACAGCTATGCAGGGAGGCTCTCCTGGGACACCGCTGGCTGGAACCTTACTACTGGACGATGCAGTCATGCCTTTCTGGGTTAACGCCTCCCCAGCTTCCTCACTCTCCAGGCAATCGTCCACAGCTGCCGCAGCGCTGCCCCCCCCTTTGCCGCCTTGTCAGTGATCTCATGCACCTGTCCAGTCTCCTTTCCCTCCTGCATTTCTTCCCAAACCTCAGAAACAAGTACCCCAAACCTGTTCGCCTCAACGAGCAGAGGAGAGGATGGTGGTGAAAGCAACAAGCTCGTCTTTGCCCTCTTTCTCTTACTTTTTCCTCCTTTCTTCCCCGCGACCCACTCAATAACAGAAGAAGCCTCCTCCAAACTCTCAGCTTCCCCCCCCTGCTTCCCCCAGGCGTCCTCGCTCTCTGCCTGGACTGACACCACCTCCAGTGCATCTGCCCCCTTTGTCTCCACCACTCCTCCCGTGAGCTCGGCAATTACGTCCTCAATTGCTCTTAAGGATGTGGAGCGTGGGTCGTCACATGCGGGTCCATCCCTGTGTTGCGCACCTGGGGCCACCGACTCCCGTCTGGCAGCACGTGCATACGAAGACCCCACTTCTGGGCAATGCCCAAATAAATGTCCTTCCAGCCCACATAAACTACATTTTTTTGGCTGATCACAATTTCTCATGGTGTGTCCCAAACTATCACAGTTTCTGCACCGCACCTGTCTGCAAGACCTTGCCAGGTGTCCATATGAAGCACATTGCCTGCAGTACAGCGGCTGACCCCCATAGACTAGGAAACCTCTATGGGAGCCAATGGTGAAGGTAGCGGGGGATGGCAAAAACCATCATAACCATTCGGGTCTTCCTTCAGCATGACCCGGAATTGCCGTTTTCCGGTCCATATCCCCAGCACATCCTTAATGTCTCCCATACTTGTTAACACAGTCACGTACCTGGCAAGAAAATACCTGGTTGCTTCCTCTGACACCCAAGGGTTGTAAATGTGCACAGTCACAATGCGCTCACCAGTACGACACAGGCTGAGCACCCTGAAGTTTTTCAGCAATCCGTCTGCCAATCGAAGTGCTAATCCTTTCACCTCCTCCATCTTGGTAACGGTGTAAAACGTGACGTCGTAATACTTGTCCGTGGCGTTTTTCTGCAGACACAGAAGGTCGTCAATCTTGAGGCACAGAGCTCCAAACAGAATGGCTTGTCCAAAAATCTTTCTCTCCATTAACTCGTCGGTACTGTTCCACACAAACCTAAGCGTATTTTTCAGCACGGCATGCACCTGCTGTGAGTTAGCTGACGATGTCATTGTAGACTGTCAACAGATCCTCCTCTTACTCAATCTTAGCCAAAAGGCCGAGAAGCGATAACCCCCGCTGGTTGCTTCCAGCGCCCACCTCCCGGAGCAGTTCTCCCCCTGCCGTGGCGCAGTGGTTTCAACTGCGCATAACAACGGCTGAGTCTCAGCACCTCCTCCCGAGCGCGCCTCGTCGCACCGCTCAACCTTGCCGGGGGCGGCGTTTTATTTCCTTTTCACAAACGCACGAGGCTCGGCCACACGGCAGAGCCTGCCAAAAATAGTTTTAACTCATTGGCGTCCCTCTCCACGGAAGTCTTTAGTAAAAGGCGAAAGACTTGTACGTTATGAAGAGAAACCCGAGTAAGTACGGGCCCCTCCTCCAGAGCCGCCGACGAGCCTAGTCGTCCCGGCCACTACCCTCACGGTAAGCCTCACTCTGCCTCTCGAGTCCCAAGTACCAGGCCACGCCCGTTCCCCTACCCCTCCCCAGGTCATGGCAGGCTCTATCCAATCGGGCTGCGGAGAGACGAAGGCCTGGCTTTTGGACAGAGGCTACCGAACGACTCGGGCTCTTGTAGCCTCTCGATGACGAGTGAGAGAAAGGGAGGGGAAATGTGGCCGATCGCTTCTCGGCCTTTTGGCCAAGACTGCAATGGCCTCCTCTTTCTGGTTAAAACCTTTGCCGGTTTGGGGCTTCGTTTTGTGTCACCAGCTTTTCTGGGAGGAGATTCACCTCATTCCTTGTGAATAAAATTTCAACTTTGCCGTAGCTGAAAAACTTTTGCAACAAGGAATTCATTGGTCCCGAGGACTGCCTACCTGTCCTCTGCCGGACTGCCACCTTGACCAGACCAAAGACGAGAAGGTAAGTGTGTTTTATTCACCGATTTAGCAGTTGTAGCAGGTTTTCTTGCTTCATTTGAGGTGTTTTAGTTTCTTGTATCCTTTCTACGCTGCGGTTCCTCCACCGTGTTGGCCAACCGTGCCGGGCCTACGGAGGCGCCGCAGTGTCCCCTCCCCACCTTCTGAGAGGCTCTATCCAATCGGAGAAATGAAGGCCTGGCTTTTGGACACAGGCTACCGAGCATCCGAAATACTCGGGCTCTCGATGACGAGTGGGAGAAAGGGAGGGGAAGTGCAGGGCACATTTAACAGCCATGCCGGTCCCAAATATCCCCTCGTCGTCTGCCAATCATAAAGTGCAAATCTCGCTGCCTTCTTCGAGGCTTCAGCTGGCCGCCCCCCTCGACTGGCGCCTTTTTCGGGCCGGCGTCCGGCAGAGCGACGAACCTCTGCGTTTGGGTCAGTATTTTGGTTTTACACAAGGCAGGAGAAGGGTGCACCGCCCCCGGAGGCACTGCAATACCGGGTCGATGCGTGGAGTGGACGGAGCAAGCCCCTCGTCTCAGCTCCCGGTGCTAAAAATCCATTTAATATGTTGCCCCCTTATAGGGGACATATCAGATATTAAACTGATAAGAACAGATTTTTTTCTTTTGAGAAAAATTTTATTGACACTCAATTCAAACATGATTCATAATATGTCAATTCCAAGTTACCTTTTAAAATACAACATGTCAATAAATAGATAAATGTTCTCTGTAAAACAACATTTAAAAAGGTGTTTAAAATGCATTACAGATAACGTCAAAAAAGGTATAAAATGGTTTTCAGCTTGTCCATGTCTGTGAGTGTCTGTTAAAAGTCTTCAAAGCGGAGTGCATTTGTTAAAATAAAACTCACAAAAATAAATGGATAATAAAAGCTCTTCTCCAAGTCCACTGTTGTGCAGGAGTGTAGTGAGTTCTATCAAACGTAGGGAACTCATTCAGCTCCCCCAAACAGAGTTTATATCACTGATCTTGTCAGGCGCTCAGAGGAGACCCTCTCCCGGTACAGCTCCCACCCACCAACCTCTCGGGAACCCATTTTTTGCAGTACCTGGAAAAGGTACTGGTGCGAGACCCGATCAAAGGCTTTCTCAAAATCTAAATTCAGGACTACTAGCCGAATGTTTCTGTCTCTCGCGTAACAGATGGCTGATCAGTACGAGGCTGTCGGTGATCTTCTCCCCGGGACGGCACAGGCTTGATCCGGGTGAATCAGATCTAAAAACAAGGACATGCGTGAGGCTAAAGTTTACTAAAAGTTTACAGTCAAAATTTAAGAGTGTGATAGGTCTCCAATAAGGCGTCTTTGATGTCTTTGTGAAGGAGAGTCACTATCCCTGCTCTAAAGCTGTCAGGAAGTCGGTCCATTTGTTCAAAATCCATAAAAACAGCAAGCAAGTCTGGTGCTAAAATGTCCCAAAATGTCAGATAAAATTCCAAGGGAAGCCCGTCTTCTGCGACTGTCTTAAAAGATTTGATGCATTTGTTTAATTCCGGTATCGTAAAATCTTGGGTTAAAAGCACGTTGTCGTTTGTTGCTTGGTCAATTTAAAACTTCGTCATGTCCCCGGGAGTTTTTTACGTACAGTTCACGGTAAAAATGTTCGACAGTTTCTTTGACATTTCCTCTGTTGTGTCAGCTGTGCACCCGTTTTCTTTTTAAGTTCAACATGGCCCCCCTTTATTTACGATTTTCTTAAAAAATATCTTGTGCACTCTCCTTCCTCTATTTCCCTTTCCTTGCTTCTTAAAATCACACCTTTGCTATTAAAACCTGCAACCTCTCTCTGTTTTAATTTGTTAAAAATCTCTGGATTAAAAATCCATGTTGGCCGTTTAAAATACCTCTGCGTTTTGCAGCTTTTGTTGTCTTTTCTTTCTTTTCCCTGCCTGTCTGTAAAACGTCTTTGTCTTTCCCTTCACCATTTCCCACCACTGTGCACGTGTATCGTAAAAGTCTTGAAGGGTCTGCCACTCTCGGTATTGCTCCCTGTACAGCCTAACTAGCTCCCTGTCTTCTAACAGGGAGCAATTGAGCTTCCACAGACCACTTCCTGCCGTCACACCGGAAGAGAGTGAAAGGGTGCAGGAAAGAATTGCGTGATCAGAAAAGAAAACAGGTTCCAATCTAGCATCGGTTGGTGGGCAATCACGTGATAAAATGTAGTCTATGCGAGAGGCTCGGGTGCCATCACTACTGAACCAGGTGAAGCCCTCCTCTCTGGGATGCATGGTTTTAAAACAGTCCACAAGTCTAAAATCACTGCATATGCTTTGAAGTAAAACTGAAGTCTTGTCCACTTTAAAATCGTCCCCTATTCTTCTCCTATCGTTCCTGCTTAAAATACAATTAAAATCCCCCCCTACAACTAAAGGTGCCCTGCCTAGCATGTGGGGCTGCAGGTCTTCTAAAAGGTCATACCTGTCGTTCTTGTCATTAAAGCCATAAATATTTAAGACGTTAAAATCCTTCCCCATAAAAGTCAAGTGTGTTAAAAGTGCCCGACCATCTCTCACCACAGTGCTGCCCTTCACCAAGACTAGAGGGTTTTTTATTAAAATGGCCACTCCATCATTTTTGTTTTCATTTGAGCCGCTCCATATCGACGTTTGTGGCCATAACTCCTCCCATTCTCTGTAGTGTTTTAAAAATGGTAGGCCGCATTCCTGTATTAAAAACACGTCAGACTTAAAAGAGTTAAGAAAGGATAAAACAATCTGGGCTCTAACTCTCGACTTCACACTCCTCACATTGATAGTTGAGAAGGTGAGTGTCATGAGTATGGTTAAAATTTGCAGGTATGACATCTTAAAAGACTAAAAAAAAAAGGGGGATTTCAAATGTTTAAAAAACAGCAGTTAGTGGATTTCTTGTGAATGGAGCTCTTCCTTCATTCTCATGGGTGAGAGATGACGGGGTTGAGCTCCATTTCCCTTTCGGACTCTAGGAGTTGGCCTCTGACGCAGGGTGCATTGAGCTTTGAGTCCTTAGGGGTTGATTGCAGAGCTATAGTTAAAAAAGAGACTTCATTAGGCGAATTGGAGGGGAAGACTCTGGGCTCCTCCACAGATGAACTGTCTGAGTAGCTCTCAGCTCTTCCCCTCTTTTCCGAGGCTCCAGGAGACTCAGAAGACAATTCTGAAATTAGTCTCTTGGCCGGCTGGGCATTGGGGAGGGGGACATCCTCGCTATCACTCTGTGACTGGCCAAATTTTTGTTCTGAGCCAGTCACTGAGCTAGCTCCGCCTTCTGCCTGCACTGCCACTGCTTCTCCCTGTTCTCCACTTGTGGGGCAGCTGCAGGCCCCTCCCCTTCTCCCGCCTCTACTGGTCCTTCTCCTCCAATCACAGGATTTGGCGGGAGATTTGAATTCTCCAGCCCAGCCTCTTCAATTAGCTCTCTAACTGCTTCGTCTTGTCCGCCATTTTGTGCCTTTGCTGCCTTTAATTTGTTGGCAAACGACTTAGGGCAATCTCTGAAGAGGTGGTTTGTTTCTCCACAAAGATTGCACTTTCTGCCATTGGTGCATTCCTCGAAAGTATGCCCAATTTCTCTACATTTACCACAAATGATCTGCTGGCACGCTTCTGCCAGGTGCCCATTCTCACCACACTTGCGGCAGAGTTTGGGCTGGCCCTGGTAATGAATGTAGCCCCTGTTGTTTCCCAGAACTATCATGGATGGCAGATGTTTCAGGCCCTGGAAGCCTTGAGGGTCTTGCCATTGTTGGATGGGGACCCTCCAAGCGCAATTCCAGATGCCATCCTCATCTCTCACTTTGGTAGCCTGGCCTTTAACAGTGCAAAATCTGCCCAGCCACAAACAAATGTCATCTGCATTCACAGTCTCATTGAACATTCTGACAATTACCGTTTTAGCGGCATTATCAGTCAGTTTCTCAACATTAAATGCAGTAAACTGGGGTTTTTCATTTTCGAAGCGTGTCCAGAAATCTCTGAACACGGCAGCAGAGACAAAACTCACATCGAAACCTTTTCCAAATGGCAGAGTCAAAATACAATTTATATCCTGCGGGGAGAATTTCAAAATGTTCTGGATCATTTTCCTTGAGAAGTCAAGCCTTGACATAACAAGGGTTTTCCCATCTTTTTCTTTGAATGTAAATCTGACACTGTGGTGCCTCCTCATGCCGGCATGGTTGGCCGCCATGGTGGAGGCACCACAACGTAAAAGTGGTAAAAAAGCTAAAACACCTAAAAAGTCTAAAACCAAGTCAACTAAAATAAGGTAAAAGAATGCTCTAAAAAGAGCAATAAAATCTACTAAAAATGTTAAAAGGTGAATAAAACACACTTACCTTGTCTTGTTTGGCCTGGTCGAGATGTTATTCCGGCAGAGTACAGGTAAGCAGTCCTCTGAACCAATGAATTCCTTTGTGTGAAACAATTTCAACTACAACAAAGTTGAAATTTTATTCACAAGGAATAATGTGAGTATCCTCCCAAAAACCTGGTAACACTTCGCCACAAACAGGCAAAAGTTTTATCCAGACACAGGAGGCGATCGCAGTCTTAGCCAAAAGGCCGAGAAGCGATAACCCCCGCTGGTTGCTTCCAGCGCCCACCTCCCGGAGCAGTTCTCCCCCTGCCGTGGCGCAGTGGTTTCAACTGCGCATAACAACGGCTGAGTCTCAGCACCTCCTCCCGAGCGCGCCTCGTCGCACCGCTCAACCTTGCCGGGGGCGGCGTTTTATTTCCTTTTCACAAACGCACGAGGCTCGGCCACACGGCAGAGCCTGCCAAAAATAGTTTTAACTCATTGGCGTCCCTCTCCACGGAAGTCTTTAGTAAAAGGCGAAAGACTTGTACGTTATGAAGAGAAACCCGAGTAAGTACGGGCCCCTCCTCCAGAGCCGCCGACGAGCCTAGTCGTCCCGGCCACTACCCTCACGGTAAGCCTCACTCTGCCTCTCGAGTCCCAAGTACCAGGCCACGCCCGTTCCCCTACCCCTCCCCAGGTCATGGCAGGCTCTATCCAATCGGGCTGCGGAGAGACGAAGGCCTGGCTTTTGGACAGAGGCTACCGAACGACTCGGGCTCTTGTAGCCTCTCGATGACGAGTGAGAGAAAGGGAGGGGAAATGTGGCCGATCGCTTCTCGGCCTTTTGGCCAAGACTGCAATGGCCTCCTCTTTCTGGTTAAAACCTTTGCCGGTTTGGGGCTTCGTTTTGTGTCACCAGCTTTTCTGGGAGGAGATTCACCTCATTCCTTGTGAATAAAATTTCAACTTTGCCGTAGCTGAAAAACTTTTGCAACAAGGAATTCATTGGTCCCGAGGACTGCCTACCTGTCCTCTGCCGGACTGCCACCTTGACCAGACCAAAGACGAGAAGGTAAGTGTGTTTTATTCACCGATTTAGCAGTTGTAGCAGGTTTTCTTGCTTCATTTGAGGTGTTTTAGTTTCTTGTATCCTTTCTACGCTGCGGTTCCTCCACCGTGTTGGCCAACCGTGCCGGGCCTACGGAGGCGCCGCAGTGTCCCCTCCCCACCTTCTGAGAGGCTCTATCCAATCGGAGAAATGAAGGCCTGGCTTTTGGACACAGGCTACCGAGCATCCGAAATACTCGGGCTCTCGATGACGAGTGGGAGAAAGGGAGGGGAAGTGCAGGGCACATTTAACAGCCATGCCGGTCCCAAATATCCCCTCGTCGTCTGCCAATCATAAAGTGCAAATCTCGCTGCCTTCTTCGAGGCTTCAGCTGGCCGCCCCCCCTCGACTGGCGCCTTTTTCGGGCCGGCGTCCGGCAGAGCGACGAACCTCTGCGTTTGGGTCAGTATTTTGGTTTTACACAAGGCAGGAGAAGGGTGCACCGCCCCCGGAGGCACTGCAATACCGGGTCGATGCGTGGAGTGGACGGAGCAAGCCCCTCGTCTCAGCTCCCGGTGCTAAAAATCCATTTAATATGTTGCCCCCTTATAGGGGACATATCAGATATTAAACTGATAAGAACAGATTTTTTTTTTTTTTTTTGGAAAATATAATTTATTTGTGACATAAACATTCAATACACACATTTCAGTACTTGCATCCCACCTATATTAATCCCACATCCAACACAAAACAACAATCCTCCCCCTCGGCATCTCTATACACAGTGTCCCTTTGTTACCTTAATTAGTAAAAAAAAAAAAACGACATCAACAAAACACAAGGTATACATCAATAACTCATGGAACCCAGTTCTCGAGCCCTCTCTTTTTTTCTTTTTTTCCCATTACGATGCATGGCATGTATGCATGAAGAGACCATAACAAAACCACTCCCATAACCATCATAATAAATCCACAACACCTTCTGTTGACCTCTATGAATTACCATAAATCATTTTCCATCTGTCTTTGATCGAGTCAATACCCCATTTTCTGATCTCTAATTGGTATCGCCTCTCTATTGAGTCTTCAATGCTCTTTATAGTTCCCAACACTGACCACTTGCTTCCTCCATTTAGCCCATCACATCTTACCTCCCACAACTTGTACTTTACTATAGATACGAGAAGCACTACTTTATGCAGTTTCTCCCTCTCCATATTAAATTCCATGTAAAGAACCCCTTCCCATGTCATATCCCTCAAAGAACAAACTTTTTACCCAACCCCTCCCAAATTTGTTGTGCGAAAAAACACTCAAATAATGCATGTTCCACCGTTTCTTTTCCCAAACATCCCTCTCTTGGACAGTACTTACTTCTTGTTAGGCCGTGATTAAACAAGGTGTTTCTTACTGCTAATCTCCTGTGAAGCACCAACCAATTAAAATCTTTCAACTGATTGTCCAACTGCTTAAACTGTGTTCTCTTCCATACTTCAGAAGGAATATGAACAGTTTCTCTTGGGTTGAACCTGGCCATCAATTCCTCATACAGTTTTCTATGATTGAGTACTAAATGACTATCCCAACACTCCTTGTACTTCTTTGCCCAACTGATTATTCCTTTATAGTACAAAGGCATAACCTCAGCTTTGGGAGACCTGTTATCCCATGCTACCCCTAAGGGCCTCAAATGCATAGCAAGCCAAAATTTCATTAAAGAGTGACATTTATGTTTTGGAGGTGACATAGTTATTTTACAGATATTTGAAAAAAAAATCACGTTCAACTTCAACCTGACATTTGGCATGTCTTTACCTCCTCTCTCAATGGCTGGTACATTATTTCTCTTTTAATATATTCATACCCTCCCCACATGAAATTAAACAACATCCTTTGCAACTTTAAGCAAATCATTGCCGTCATGGGAAAAACACATGCCACATGAAGTAAGGCTGGCAATATATCGGCTTTTATAGCTAGGACTTTGCCACTGAATGACAGTTTTCTCAATTTCCACATGTTGAGCTTTGATAGCACTTTAGCTAATCTTACCTCCCAATTACTTTCAACATCATCCTTATTACCAAAGGATATACCCAATAATGTCATCGGCCCCGCGCACAGGGCAAGCCCATATGGCTTGTCATTCCTATCCTTCCACCTTCCCAGATATTTAATCAGTGACTTCCCTTTATTAATCCTAGACCCTGAAGCACTCGAGAACACTTCAATAACATTAATAGCTTCCTTTAAACAAAAGTCATTTTCTAAATACAATACAGTGTCGTCTGCAAACTGAGATATAACCAATGTTTCCCCACCTGGCAACGGTAGACCCCTGATTTTAGCATTTTTTCTAATTGCACATGCCAAAATTTCAATAAACACAACATACAAAGGGGCTGATGCAGGGCACCCCTGCCTGACGCCCCTGGTTTGCTTAAACAAAACTCCCATGTTGCCATTGACATTAACTCTACTTCCTACCTCTGTGTATAAAATCTTCAGCCAACTTCTAAATCTTTTACCAAACCCAAATCTTTCCAAAATCCTAAATAAAAATTTGTGATTGACCCTATCAAAAGCTTTTTCCTGATCAAGACTGAGCACAATAAGGGGAAAATTTCTATCCTCGGAATAGGCTAGTACATCTCTGTGCATTTGCAGATTCCATTGTATCTGTCTGCCTTGTACTGCACAAGTTTGATCCAGTCCTATAATGAACTCCAAGGCGGATACCAACCTGTTTGTTAGAATTTTACTAAAAATCTTATAATCTGTGCACAACATCGTTAAGGGTCTGTAGTTGGATATATCTCGAACGTCCCCTTTTTTATATAGCAGGGAAATCACCCCCTCTCTCATTGTGCTCCCCATTATCCCAGATGTGCAAATGAAAGTAAACAAATCTAACAACTGAGGCCCAATATCTTCCCAGAAAACCAAGTAAAATTCTTTTGTAAGTCCATCCACTCCTGGCACCTTCCCTTTCTTTAAAGACTGAAGCGCCTTCAAAATTTCTTCCAATTGTATGTCTTTATCCAACTCTAGTTTCAGATAGTCGGGGATTGAGCTATCTACATTATTCAACAGCAGTGAACCCTTACTATAATCTACTATTTCTGCGCTAAAAAACTTGGAATAATTACCCGAAGCAATTTCTACCAGCCCTTCCGGATCGTCAATTTCCTCCCCTCGTTCATTTAGAAGGGAGGCTATTCTCCTTCTCTTTGCCCGTACTTTAGACTGCTTGAAAAAATAGGATGAACATTTCTCATCCTTTTCCCATTTTTCATCAAGACTCCTGAATTTATAAGCCTCAGCCCTCTTATGAAAAAATAGCCTCTGCTCGTTTTGCCAGCGTTTCAATAATTCCTCATCTATGCGCTCACCAGTGTTTTGTTGTGCCATTAAATTTTCTATTGATTTTTGCAATTGATAATATTCTTTAAACTCCGCTTTTCTGGATTCTTTTGAGTACACCTGTATGTAATGTTTAATACGGACCTTTGTGCTTTCCCACCATCCAGATACATTACCATAAAACATCTTCATTTTAATGCACTCCTTGAAGAAACTCCTGAACCCTACCCTAAACTGCCGGGCTCCAAGAATACTGTTATTCAATTTCCAGTACCCTTTCCCAAAACATGTCACCTTCAGGTTTAATACAACAGAGAGCATGTTGTGATCTGAGTAGAAAACAGGTGACACTTGTGCCTCAAACACCTGAAAATCTAACGGACAAAAAATATAATCTATTCTACTCCGTGCCCCTCTACTGTTTCCCCATGTGAAACCAGGGTCATCAGAGTTAAAACTCCTAAAACTATCAACTAAACTGTACTTTTTTACCAAACTATGGAAGTTAACTCCCATGTTTTTGCCCTCACTAGGAGAGTTGAAATCACCTCCAACGATTACATGACGATTGGTCATGAAAACGGTGTCTAACTTAAGAAATAGCTCATTTCGTTCTTTTGGTGCAGCATGGGCATATATATTTACCACTCTTAAACTCTTACCCTTCCAGTCAACATCTGTGACCAAAACCCTCCCCTGTATCACAGAAAAACTCCCGACTATTTTAACTTCCACATTCCCACTTAACGTCCCCACCCCAGATGAGTGAACACCCCCAATGCTCCATCTAGAGTCCCCTTTAACCCACTCTTTTGTGAACCCCTTCACATCCTCCACAGTCTTTAGGTGGACCTCTTGCAAGAGGCACAAAGAAAAATCCACTGAACTTAAATGAGAAAAAACTACTGCTCTCTTTGATGCATTTCTCAACCCCCTCACATTTATAGTTAATATATGAAATAAAGACAGACTATGCAAAAAAAAGAAAAATGGAGGAAGTGACAGAAAAAAAGGAGCCCAAAACAGTATGCTCACTCACGTTGCTCTTTCCACCAATCATGGCAGAAAGTCCTCCTCATCTGGCTCCTTCAGTGGGAAAGAGCACTCTGAACTGGAAGGGCTATCTTCTGAGAGTACGGGGCAGCTTCTCGGGGCAGGAGGAGCATCCGAGGAGAATACAGCTATGCAGGGAGGCTCTCCTGGGACACCGCTAGCTGGAACCTTACTACTGGACGATGCAGTCATGCCTTTCTGGGTTAACGCCTCCCCAGCTTCCTCACTCTCCAGGCAATCGTCCACAGCTGCCGCAGCGCTGCCCCCCTCCTTTGCCGCATTGTCAGTGATCTCATGCACCTGTCCAGTCTCCTTTCCCTCCTGCATTTCTTCCCAAACCTCAGAAACAAGTACCCCAAACCTGTTCGCCTCAACGAGCAGAGGAGAGGATGGTGGTGAAAGCAACAAGCTCGTCTTTGCCCTCTTTCTCTTACTTTTTCCTCCTTTCTTCCCCGCGACCCACTCAATAACAGAAGAAGCCTCCTCCAAACTCTCAGCTTCCCCCCCCTGCTTCCCCCAGGCGTCCTCGCTCTCTGCCTGGACTGACACCACCTCCGGTGCATCTGCCCCCTTTGTCTCCACCACTCCTCCCGTGAGCTCGGCAATTACGTCCTCAATTGCTCTTAAGGATGTGGAGCGTGGGTCGTCACATGCGGGTCCATCCCTGTGTTGCGCACCTGGGGCCACCGACTCCCGTCTGGCAGCACGTGCATACGAAGACCCCACTTCTGGGCAATGCCCAAATAAATGTCCTTCCAGCCCACATAAACTACATTTTTTTGGCTGATCACAATTTCTCATGGTGTGTCCCAAACTATCACAGTTTCTGCACCGCACCTGTCTGCAAGACCTTGCCAGGTGTCCATATGAAGCACATTGCCTGCAGTACAGCGGCTGACCCCCATAGACTAGGAAACCTCTATGGGAGCCAATGGTGAAGGTAGCGGGGGGATGGCAAAAACCATCATAACCATTCGGGTCTTCCTTCAGCATGACCCGGAATTGCCGTTTTCCGGTCCATATCCCCAGCACATCCTTAATGTCTCCCATACTTGTTAACACAGTCACGTACCTGGCAAGAAAATACCTGGTTGCTTCCTCTGACACCCAAGGGTTGTAAATGTGCACAGTCACAATGCGCTCACCAGTACGACACAGGCTGAGCACCCTGAAGTTTTTCAGCAATCCGTCTGCCAATCGAAGTGCTAATCCTTTCACCTCCTCCATCTTGGTAACGGTGTAAAACGTGACGTCGTAATACTTGTCCGTGGCGTTTTTCTGCAGACACAGAAGGTCGTCAATCTTGAGGCACAGAGCTCCAAACAGAATGGCTTGTCCAAAAATCTTTCTCTCCATTAACTCGTCGGTACTGTTCCACACAAACCTAAGCGTATTTTTCAGCACGGCATGCACCTGCTGTGAGTTAGCTGACGATGTCATTGTAGACTGTCAACAGATCCTCCTCTTACTCAATCTTAGCCAAAAGGCCGAGAAGCGATAACCCCCGCTGGTTGCTTCCAGCGCCCACCTCCCGGAGCAGTTCTCCCCCTGCCGTGGCGCAGTGGTTTCAACTGCGCATAACAACGGCTGAGTCTCAGCACCTCCTCCCGAGCGCGCCTCGTCGCACCGCTCAACCTTGCCGGGGGCGGCGTTTTATTTCCTTTTCACAAACGCACGAGGCTCGGCCACACGGCAGAGCCTGCCAAAAATAGTTTTAACTCATTGGCGTCCCTCTCCACGGAAGTCTTTAGTAAAAGGCGAAAGACTTGTACGTTATGAAGAGAAACCCGAGTAAGTACGGGCCCCTCCTCCAGAGCCGCCGACGAGCCTAGTCGTCCCGGCCACTACCCTCACGGTAAGCCTCACTCTGCCTCTCGAGTCCCAAGTACCAGGCCACGCCCGTTCCCCTACCCCTCCCCAGGTCATGGCAGGCTCTATCCAATCGGGCTGCGGAGAGACGAAGGCCTGGCTTTTGGACAGAGGCTACCGAACGACTCGGGCTCTTGTAGCCTCTCGATGACGAGTGAGAGAAAGGGAGGGGAAATGTGGCCGATCGCTTCTCGGCCTTTTGGCCAAGACTGCAATGGCCTCCTCTTTCTGGTTAAAACCTTTGCCGGTTTGGGGCTTCGTTTTGTGTCACCAGCTTTTCTGGGAGGAGATTCACCTCATTCCTTGTGAATAAAATTTCAACTTTGCCGTAGCTGAAAAACTTTTGCAACAAGGAATTCATTGGTCCCGAGGACTGCCTACCTGTCCTCTGCCGGACTGCCACCTTGACCAGACCAAAGACGAGAAGGTAAGTGTGTTTTATTCACCGATTTAGCAGTTGTAGCAGGTTTTCTTGCTTCATTTGAGGTGTTTTAGTTTCTTGTATCCTTTCTACGCTGCGGTTCCTCCACCGTGTTGGCCAACCGTGCCGGGCCTACGGAGGCGCCGCAGTGTCCCCTCCCCACCTTCTGAGAGGCTCTATCCAATCGGAGAAATGAAGGCCTGGCTTTTGGACACAGGCTACCGAGCATCCGAAATACTCGGGCTCTCGATGACGAGTGGGAGAAAGGGAGGGGAAGTGCAGGGCACATTTAACAGCCATGCCGGTCCCAAATATCCCCTCGTCGTCTGCCAATCATAAAGTGCAAATCTCGCTGCCTTCTTCGAGGCTTCAGCTGGCCGCCCCCCCTCGACTGGCGCCTTTTTCGGGCCGGCGTCCGGCAGAGCGACGACCTCTGCGTTTGGGTCAGTATTTTGGTTTTACACAAGGCAGGAGAAGGGTGCACCGCCCCCGGAGGCACTGCAATACCGGGTCGATGCGTGGAGTGGACGGAGCAAGCCCCTCGTCTCAGCTCCCGGTGCTAAAAATCCATTTAATATGTTGCCCCCTTATAGGGGACATATCAGATATTAAACTGATAAGAACAGATACTACACTTGATCTTAGCCAAAAGGCCGAGAAGCGATAACCCCCGCTGGTTGCTTCCAGCGCCCACCTCCCGGAGCAGTTCTCCCCCTGCCGTGGCGCAGTGGTTTCAACTGCGCATAACAACGGCTGAGTCTCAGCACCTCCTCCCGAGCGCGCCTCGTCGCACCGCTCAACCTTGCCGGGGGCGGCGTTTTATTTCCTTTTCACAAACGCACGAGGCTCGGCCACACGGCAGAGCCTGCCAAAAATAGTTTTAACTCATTGGCGTCCCTCTCCACGGAAGTCTTTAGTAAAAGGCGAAAGACTTGTACGTTATGAAGAGAAACCCGAGTAAGTACGGGCCCCTCCTCCAGAGCCGCCGACGAGCCTAGTCGTCCCGGCCACTACCCTCACGGTAAGCCTCACTCTGCCTCTCGAGTCCCAAGTACCAGGCCACGCCCGTTCCCCTACCCCTCCCCAGGTCATGGCAGGCTCTATCCAATCGGGCTGCGGAGAGACGAAGGCCTGGCTTTTGGACAGAGGCTACCGAACGACTCGGGCTCTTGTAGCCTCTCGATGACGAGTGAGAGAAAGGGAGGGGAAATGTGGCCGATCGCTTCTCGGCCTTTTGGCCAAGACTGCAATGGCCTCCTCTTTCTGGTTAAAACCTTTGCCGGTTTGGGGCTTCGTTTTGTGTCACCAGCTTTTCTGGGAGGAGATTCACCTCATTCCTTGTGAATAAAATTTCAACTTTGCCGTAGCTGAAAAACTTTTGCAACAAGGAATTCATTGGTCCCGAGGACTGCCTACCTGTCCTCTGCCGGACTGCCACCTTGACCAGACCAAAGACGAGAAGGTAAGTGTGTTTTATTCACCGATTTAGCAGTTGTAGCAGGTTTTCTTGCTTCATTTGAGGTGTTTTAGTTTCTTGTATCCTTTCTACGCTGCGGTTCCTCCACCGTGTTGGCCAACCGTGCCGGGCCTACGGAGGCGCCGCAGTGTCCCCTCCCCACCTTCTGAGAGGCTCTATCCAATCGGAGAAATGAAGGCCTGGCTTTTGGACACAGGCTACCGAGCATCCGAAATACTCGGGCTCTCGATGACGAGTGGGAGAAAGGGAGGGGAAGTGCAGGGCACATTTAACAGCCATGCCGGTCCCAAATATCCCCTCGTCGTCTGCCAATCATAAAGTGCAAATCTCGCTGCCTTCTTCGAGGCTTCAGCTGGCCGCCCCCCCTCGACTGGCGCCTTTTTCGGGCCGGCGTCCGGCAGAGCGACGAACCTCTGCGTTTGGGTCAGTATTTTGGTTTTACACAAGGCAGGAGAAGGGTGCACCGCCCCCGGAGGCACTGCAATACCGGGTCGATGCGTGGAGTGGACGGAGCAAGCCCCTCGTCTCAGCTCCCGGTGCTAAAAATCCATTTAATATGTTGCCCCCTTATAGGGGACATATCAGATATTAAACTGATAAGAACAGATACTACACTTGATCTTAGCCAAAAGGCCGAGAAGCGATAACCCCCGCTGGTTGCTTCCAGCGCCCACCTCCCGGAGCAGTTCTCCCCCTGCCGTGGCGCAGTGGTTTCAACTGCGCATAACAACGGCTGAGTCTCAGCACCTCCTCCCGAGCGCGCCTCGTCGCACCGCTCAACCTTGCCGGGGGCGGCGTTTTATTTCCTTTTCACAAACGCACGAGGCTCGGCCACACGGCAGAGCCTGCCAAAAATAGTTTTAACTCATTGGCGTCCCTCTCCACGGAAGTCTTTAGTAAAAGGCGAAAGACTTGTACGTTATGAAGAGAAACCCGAGTAAGTACGGGCCCCTCCTCCAGAGCCGCCGACGAGCCTAGTCGTCCCGGCCACTACCCTCACGGTAAGCCTCACTCTGCCTCTCGAGTCCCAAGTACCAGGCCACGCCCGTTCCCCTACCCCTCCCCAGGTCATGGCAGGCTCTATCCAATCGGGCTGCGGAGAGACGAAGGCCTGGCTTTTGGACAGAGGCTACCGAACGACTCGGGCTCTTGTAGCCTCTCGATGACGAGTGAGAGAAAGGGAGGGGAAATGTGGCCGATCGCTTCTCGGCCTTTTGGCCAAGACTGCAATGGCCTCCTCTTTCTGGTTAAAACCTTTGCCGGTTTGGGGCTTCGTTTTGTGTCACCAGCTTTTCTGGGAGGAGATTCACCTCATTCCTTGTGAATAAAATTTCAACTTTGCCGTAGCTGAAAAACTTTTGCAACAAGGAATTCATTGGTCCCGAGGACTGCCTACCTGTCCTCTGCCGGACTGCCACCTTGACCAGACCAAAGACGAGAAGGTAAGTGTGTTTTATTCACCGATTTAGCAGTTGTAGCAGGTTTTCTTGCTTCATTTGAGGTGTTTTAGTTTCTTGTATCCTTTCTACGCTGCGGTTCCTCCACCGTGTTGGCCAACCGTGCCGGGCCTACGGAGGCGCCGCAGTGTCCCCTCCCCACCTTCTGAGAGGCTCTATCCAATCGGAGAAATGAAGGCCTGGCTTTTGGACACAGGCTACCGAGCATCCGAAATACTCGGGCTCTCGATGACGAGTGGGAGAAAGGGAGGGGAAGTGCAGGGCACATTTAACAGCCATGCCGGTCCCAAATATCCCCTCGTCGTCTGCCAATCATAAAGTGCAAATCTCGCTGCCTTCTTCGAGGCTTCAGCTGGCCGCCCCCCCTCGACTGGCGCCTTTTTCGGGCCGGCGTCCGGCAGAGCGACGAACCTCTGCGTTTGGGTCAGTATTTTGGTTTTACACAAGGCAGGAGAAGGGTGCACCGCCCCCGGAGGCACTGCAATACCGGGTCGATGCGTGGAGTGGACGGAGCAAGCCCCTCGTCTCAGCTCCCGGTGCTAAAAATCCATTTAATATGTTGCCCCCTTATAGGGGACATATCAGATATTAAACTGATAAGAACAGATTTTTTTTCTTTTGAGAAAAATTTTATTGACACTCAATTCAAACATGATTCATAATATGTCAATTCCAAGTTACCTTTTAAAATACAACATGTCAATAAATAGATAAATGTTCTCTGTAAAACAACATTTAAAAAAAGTGTTTAAAATGCATTACAGATAACGTCATAAATTAAAGGTATAAAATGGTTTTCAGCTTGTCCATGTCTGTGAGTGTCTGTTAAAAGTCTTCAAAGCGGAGTGCATTTGTTAAAATAAAACTCACAAAAAATAAATGGATAATAAAAGCTCTTCTCCAAGTCCACTGTTGTGCAGGAGTGTAGTGAGTCCCTATCAAAGGGGAACTCATTCAGCTCCCCCAAACAGATTTGGACTCTCGGGATCTTGTGCAGGCGCTCAGAGGAGACCCTCACCCTGTAGCTCCTTCCCACCAACCTCACCCGGAGGGTCAGGCCGCCGCTGCCTTGAACTTTCCTTGTGTGGCTCCGGCTCCTCCGTCCGAATGGGCACAGAGGCGATTCTTCTTTGTGGCTGTGTCCTAGGCCCGCCGCCTGCAGCTCTGGCCGTTTGGGCCGTTGCTGCGGCCATCCGGATCACAGCCACGGGGGGGATCTGCATGTGCTTTCTTGCCAGCAAGTTTCTGGAGGTCCATATGGCGTCTTTGATGGCGGCTAGGGTGAGCCACTGTTTGGCAAATGTACGTGCTGGTATCTGATTTCCTTGGCTCACCCCGTACAGCACCAGCTGTGGTGTGAGGACCTCCCTTGCTGGCAAGTACGGGAATTGCAAGGAGCCGGCCGTTGCCCACTGTTCTACGGCAGCGCTGCACTCCCAGAGCAGATGCCTTACCGACTCAGGCGCGCCACAACCTGGTCGGGGGCAAGTTGAGTGCGCCGACATGCCCCGGGAGTGCATTACGGACCTGACTGGGAGGATCTCATGAGCCACCATCCATGACAGGTCCCGGAGTCTGTTTGGAAGAGCTGGATGGTTCACGTTGCGCCAAACTGTTGAGGGCTCGCCGAATGCAAGCCCGCGCACTGGACTCACTGGTTCCCGCTCCTGCACAACAGAAATGAGAGAGCGGTGAGTGGTTAAAACCTGCAACTCCTCCTGCTCAAGGTTAAAATGCCTTAAAAATGACTGGATAAAAGCATAGGCTGGTGGCAGGTTAAAAGACACTGGTACTTTGAGACTTGTGGGTAAGATCTTAAGTTTTCTGAGGTAGGACCCCATCCAGAACCGTGTCATTGCTGCGGTCTTGGGGTTTCTGGATGGGGCTGTGGCGGTTGCGATGTGTAGTGCTGTGTATCTGCTTCCTAGGAACAAGTGCAGGTCTGGCACTCCTTTTCCTCCTTTCTCCTTTGGCTTCTTCATCACGCTTCGTCTCAGTCTTTCCCACTTGGAGCCCCACAAAAAATAAAAGATGGCTCGTTCCAGGTCTAAGATCACTCTCCTAGGCGGGATAAAAACAGAACTGATGAGTAAAAGCAAAGGTAAAATCACTGCTTTGATGATTAAAACCTTTCCTTCTAAAGTCAGTCCTCTAAGTGTCCAGTACCCTAGTCTCTGCCTGACTTTCCCTACTATGTCTGCCCAATTTGTTTTCCCCTCCCCCTCCCTATCAAACCTGATCCCAAGTATTTTTTGGTCAGTCTGGGTCACAGTCAGGGGGAGTCCTGTCGTCTCAGTCGCTGTCCACGGTCCATAAAAATGGGCTTGGGTCTTGCTTCTGTTCAGCTTTGACCCAGAGGCCTGTCCGAACCAGTCAGTCAAGTCCAGCGTCCTGTTGACAGATAAAAGGTCAGTGCATAAAATGTTGATGTCGTCCATATATAAAATACATTTTGTCTCGAGTCCCCCGCTCCCTGGGACTCCTACCCCATGGATTCGTTGGTCCCTTCTCAAGGTCTGTGCCAGTGGTTCTATACAGATAACGTAGAGGAGGGCAGATAACGGACAACCCTGACGGACACCGCAGTTTATATCCACTGCTCTTGTCAGATGCCCGTTAACAATGAATTTGCTGTTGATCTCCCGGTACAGCAGTCCCACCCAGGCTATAAACCTTCTCGGGAACCCCATTTTTTGCAGTACCTGGAAAAGGTACTGGTGCGAGACCCGATCAAAGGCTTTCTCAAAATCTAAATTCAGGACTACTAGCCGAATGTTTCTGTCTCTCGCGTAACAGATGGTATCTCGGATCAGTACGAGGCTGTCGGTGATCTTCCTCCCCGGGACGGCACAGGCTTGATCCGGGTGAATCAGATCTTCTAAAAACAAGGACATGCGTGAGGCTAAAGTTTACTAAAAAGTTTACAGTCAAAATTTAAGAGTGTGATAGGTCTCCAATTTTTCAAGTCCGTCTTGTCTTTGTCTTTGTGAAGGAGAGTCACTATCCCTGCTCTAAAGCTGTCAGGAAGTCGGTCCATTTGTTCAAAATCCATAAAAACAGCAAGCAAGTCTGGTGCTAAAATGTCCCAAAATGTCAGATAAAATTCCAAGGGAAGCCCGTCTTCTCCCGGCGACTTCCCTGTCTTAAAAGATTTGATGCATTTGTTTAATTCCGGTATCGTAAAATCTTGGGTTAAAAGCACGTTGTCGTTTGTTGCTTGGTCAATGGATTTTAAAACTTCGGTCATGGTGTCCCCGTTAACAGTTTTGTATGCGTACAGTTCACGGTAAAAATGTTCGACAGTTTCTTTGATTTCCTCTGTTGTGTCAGCTGTGCACCCGTTTTCTTTTTTAAGTCTCAACATGGCCCCCCCTTTATTTACGATTTTCTTAAAAAAATATCTTGTGCACTTCTCTCCTTCCTCTATTTCCCTTTCCTTGCTTCTTAAAATCACACCTTTGCTATTAATTTCTGCTAAAACCGACATCTCTGTTTTAATTTGTTTTATCTCTTCATTAAAATCCATTCCATGTTGGATTAGTTTAAAATACCTCTGAAGCCGTTTCTGCAGTCCCAACATGCGTCTGTTGTCCCTCTTTTTCTTTCTTTTCCCTGCCTGTCTGTAAAACGTCTTTGTCTTTCCCTTCACCATTTCCCACCACTGTGCACGTGTATCGTAAAAGTCTTGAAGGGTCTGCCACTCTCGGTATTGCTCCCTGTACAGCCTAACTAGCTCCCTGTCTTCTAACAGGGAGCAATTGAGCTTCCACAGACCACTTCCTGCCGTCACACCGGAAGAGAGTGAAAGGGTGCAGGAAAGAATTGCGTGATCAGAAAAGAAAACAGGTTCCAATCTAGCATCGGTTGGTGGGCAATCACGTGATAAAATGTAGTCTATGCGAGAGGCTCGGGTGCCATCACTACTGAACCAGGTGAAGCCCTCCTCTCTGGGATGCATGGTTTTAAAACAGTCCACAAGTCTAAAATCACTGCATATGCTTTGAAGTAAAACTGAAGTCTTGTCCACTTTAAAATCGTCCCCTATTCTTCTCCTGTCGTTCCTGCTTAAAATACAATTAAAATCCCCCCCTACAACTAAAGGTGCCCTGCCTAGCATGTGGGGCTGCAGGTCTTCTAAAAGGTCATACCTGTCGTTCTTGTCATTAAAGCCATAAATATTTAAGACGTTAAAATCCTTCCCCATAAAAGTCAAGTGTGTTAAAAGTGCCCGACCATCTCTCACCACAGTGCTGCCCTTCACCAGACTAGAGGGTTTTTTATTAAAATGGCCACTCCATCATTTTTGTTTTCATTTGAGCCGCTCCATATCGACGTTTGTGGCCATAACTCCTCCCATTCTCTGTAGTGTTTTAAAAATGGTAGGCCGCATTCCTGTATTAAAAACACGTCAGACTTAAAAGAGTTAAGAAAGGATAAAACAATCTGGGCTCTAACTCTCGACTTCACACTCCTCACATTGATAGTTGAGAAGGTGAGTGTCATGAGTATGGTTAAAATTTGCAGGTATGACATCTTAAAAGACTAAAAAAAAGGGGGATTTCAAATGTTTAAAAACAGCAGTTAGTGGATTTCTTGTGAATGGAGCTCTTCCTTCATTCTCATGGGTGAGAGATGACGGGGTTGAGCTCCATTTCCCTTTCGGACTCTAGGAGTTGGCCTCTGACGCAGGGTGCATTGAGCTTTGAGTCCTTAGGGGTTGATTGCAGAGCTATAGTTAAAAAAGAGACTTCATTAGGCGAATTGGAGGGGAAGACTCTGGGCTCCTCCACAGATGAACTGTCTGAGTAGCTCTCAGCTCTTCCCCTCTTTTCCGAGGCTCCAGGAGACTCAGAAGACAATTCTGAAATTAGTCTCTTGGCCGGCTGGGCATTGGGGAGGGGGACATCCTCGCTATCACTCTGTGACTGGCCAAATTTTTGTTCTGAGCCAGTCACTGAGCTAGCTCCGCCTTCTGCCTGCACTGCCACTGCTTCTCCCTGTTCTCCACTTGTGGGGCAGCTGCAGGCCCCTCCCCTTCTCCCGCCTCTACTGGTCCTTCTCCTCCAATCACAGGATTTGGCGGGAGATTTGAATTCTCCAGCCCAGCCTCTTCAATTAGCTCTCTAACTGCTTCGTCTTGTCCGCCATTTTGTGCCTTTGCTGCCTTTAATTTGTTGGCAAATGACTTAGGGCAATCTCTGAAGAGGTGGTTTGTTTCTCCACAAAGATTGCACTTTCTGCCATTGGTGCATTCCTCGAAAGTATGCCCAATTTCTCTACATTTACCACAAATGATCTGCTGGCACGCTTCTGCCAGGTGCCCATTCTCACCACACTTGCGGCAGAGTTTGGGCTGGCCCTGGTAATGAATGTAGCCCCTGTTGTTTCCCAGAACTATCATGGATGGCAGATGTTTCAGGCCCTGGAAGCCTTGAGGGTCTTGCCATTGTTGGATGGGGACCCTCCAAGCGCAATTCCAGATGCCATCCTCATCTCTCACTTTGGTAGCCTGGCCTTTAACAGTGCAAAATCTGCCCAGCCACAAACAAATGTCATCTGCATTCACAGTCTCATTGAACATTCTGACAATTACCGTTTTAGCGGCATTATCAGTCAGTTTCTCAACATTAAATGCAGTAAACTGGGGTTTTTCATTTTCGAAGCGTGTCCAGAAATCTCTGAACACGGCAGCAGAGACAAAACTCACATCGAAACCTTTTCCAAATGGCAGAGTCAAAATACAATTTATATCCTGCGGGGAGAATTTCAAAATGTTCTGGATCATTTTCCTTGAGAAGTCAGCCTTGACATAACAAGGGTTTTCCCATCTTTTTCTTTGAATGTAAATCTGACACTGTGGTGCCTCCTCATGCCGGCATGGTTGGCCGCCATGGTGGAGGCACCACAACGTAAAAGTGGTAAAAGAAGCTAAAACACCTAAAAAGTCTAAAACCAAGTCAACTAAAATAAGGTAAAAGAATGCTCTAAAAAGAGCAATAAAATCTACTAAAAATGTTAGAAAGGTGAATAAAACACACTTACCTTGTCTTGTTTGGCCTGGTCGAGATGTTATTCCGGCAGAGTACAGGTAAGCAGTCCTCTGAACCAATGAATTCCTTTGTGTGAAACAATTTCAACTACAACAAAGTTGAAATTTTATTCACAAGGAATAATGTGAGTATCCTCCCAAAAACCTGGTAACACTTCGCCACAAACAGGCAAAAGTTTTATCCAGACACAGGAGGCGATCGCAGTCTTAGCCAAAAGGCCGAGAAGCGATAACCCCCGCTGGTTGCTTCCAGCGCCCACCTCCCGGAGCAGTTCTCCCCCTGCCGTGGCGCAGTGGTTTCAACTGCGCATAACAACGGCTGAGTCTCAGCACCTCCTCCCGAGCGCGCCTCGTCGCACCGCTCAACCTTGCCGGGGGCGGCGTTTTATTTCCTTTTCACAAACGCACGAGGCTCGGCCACACGGCAGAGCCTGCCAAAAATAGTTTTAACTCATTGGCGTCCCTCTCCACGGAAGTCTTTAGTAAAAGGCGAAAGACTTGTACGTTATGAAGAGAAACCCGAGTAAGTACGGGCCCCTCCTCCAGAGCCGCCGACGAGCCTAGTCGTCCCGGCCACTACCCTCACGGTAAGCCTCACTCTGCCTCTCGAGTCCCAAGTACCAGGCCACGCCCGTTCCCCTACCCCTCCCCAGGTCATGGCAGGCTCTATCCAATCGGGCTGCGGAGAGACGAAGGCCTGGCTTTTGGACAGAGGCTACCGAACGACTCGGGCTCTTGTAGCCTCTCGATGACGAGTGAGAGAAAGGGAGGGGAAATGTGGCCGATCGCTTCTCGGCCTTTTGGCCAAGACTGCAATGGCCTCCTCTTTCTGGTTAAAACCTTTGCCGGTTTGGGGCTTCGTTTTGTGTCACCAGCTTTTCTGGGAGGAGATTCACCTCATTCCTTGTGAATAAAATTTCAACTTTGCCGTAGCTGAAAAACTTTTGCAACAAGGAATTCATTGGTCCCGAGGACTGCCTACCTGTCCTCTGCCGGACTGCCACCTTGACCAGACCAAAGACGAGAAGGTAAGTGTGTTTTATTCACCGATTTAGCAGTTGTAGCAGGTTTTCTTGCTTCATTTGAGGTGTTTTAGTTTCTTGTATCCTTTCTACGCTGCGGTTCCTCCACCGTGTTGGCCAACCGTGCCGGGCCTACGGAGGCGCCGCAGTGTCCCCTCCCCACCTTCTGAGAGGCTCTATCCAATCGGAGAAATGAAGGCCTGGCTTTTGGACACAGGCTACCGAGCATCCGAAATACTCGGGCTCTCGATGACGAGTGGGAGAAAGGGAGGGGAAGTGCAGGGCACATTTAACAGCCATGCCGGTCCCAAATATCCCCTCGTCGTCTGCCAATCATAAAGTGCAAATCTCGCTGCCTTCTTCGAGGCTTCAGCTGGCCGCCCCCCCTCGACTGGCGCCTTTTTCGGGCCGGCGTCCGGCAGAGCGACGAACCTCTGCGTTTGGGTCAGTATTTTGGTTTTACACAAGGCAGGAGAAGGGTGCACCGCCCCCGGAGGCACTGCAATACCGGGTCGATGCGTGGAGTGGACGGAGCAAGCCCCTCGTCTCAGCTCCCGGTGCTAAAAATCCATTTAATATGTTGCCCCCTTATAGGGGACATATCAGATATTAAACTGATAAGAACAGATTTTTTTCTTTTGAGAAAAATTTTATTGACACTCAATTCAAACATGATTCATAATATGTCAATTCCAAGTTACCTTTTAAAATACAACATGTCAATAAATAGATAAATGTTCTCTGTAAAACAACATTTAAAAAAAGTGTTTAAAATGCATTACAGATAACGTCATAAATTAAAGGTATAAAATGGTTTTCAGCTTGTCCATGTCTGTGAGTGTCTGTTAAAAAGTCTTCAAAGCGGAGTGCATTTGTTAAAATAAAACTCACAAAAAATAAATGGATAATAAAAGCTCTTCTCCAAGTCCACTGTTGTGCAGGAGTGTAGTGAGTCCCTATCAAAGGGGAACTCATTCAGCTCCCCCAAACAGATTTGGACTCTCGGGATCTTGTGCAGGCGCTCAGAGGAGACCCTCACCCTGTAGCTCCTTCCCACCAACCTCACCCGGAGGGTCAGGCCGCCGCTGCCTTGAACTTTCCTTGTGTGGCTCCGGCTCCTCCGTCCGAATGGGCACAGAGGCGATTCTTCTTTGTGGCTGTGTCCTAGGCCCGCCGCCTGCAGCTCTGGCCGTTTGGACCGTTGCTGCGGCCATCCGGATCACAGCCACGGGGGGGATCTGCATGTGCTTTCTTGCCAGCAAGTTTCTGGAGGTCCATATGGCGTCTTTGATGGCGGCTAGGGTGAGCCACTGTTTGGCAAATGTACGTGCTGGTATCTGATTTCCTTGGCTCACCCCGTACAGCACCAGCTGTGGTGTGAGGACCTCCCTTGCTGGCAAGTACGGGAATTGCAAGGAGCCGGCCGTTGCCCACTGTTCTACGGCAGCGCTGCACTCCCAGAGCAGATGCCTTACCGACTCAGGCGCGCCACAACCTGGTCGGGGGCAAGTTGAGTGCGCCGACATGCCCCGGGAGTGCATTACGGACCTGACTGGGAGGATCTCATGAGCCACCATCCATGACAGGTCCCGGAGTCTGTTTGGAAGAGCTGGATGGTTCACGTTGCGCCAAACTGTTGAGGGCTCGCCGAATGCAAGCCCGCGCACTGGACTCACTGGTTCCCGCTCCTGCACAACAGAAATGAGAGAGCGGTGAGTGGTTAAAACCTGCAACTCCTCCTGCTCAAGGTTAAAATGCCTTAAAAATGACTGGATAAAAGCATAGGCTGGTGGCAGGTTAAAAGACACTGGTACTTTGAGACTTGTGGGTAAGATCTTAAGTTTTCTGAGGTAGGACCCCATCCAGAACCGTGTCATTGCTGCGGTCTTGGGGTTTCTGGATGGGGCTGTGGCGGTTGCGATGTGTAGTGCTGTGTATCTGCTTCCTAGGAACAAGTGCAGGTCTGGCACTCCTTTTCCTCCTTTCTCCTTTGGCTTCTTCATCACGCTTCGTCTCAGTCTTTCCCACTTGGAGCCCCACAAAAAATAAAAGATGGCTCGTTCCAGGTCTAAGATCACTCTCCTAGGCGGGATAAAAACAGAACTGATGAGTAAAAGCAAAGGTAAAATCACTGCTTTGATGATTAAAACCTTTCCTTCTAAAGTCAGTCCTCTAAGTGTCCAGTACCCTAGTCTCTGCCTGACTTTCCCTACTATGTCTGCCCAATTTGTTTTCCCCTCCCCCTCCCTATCAAACCTGATCCCAAGTATTTTTTGGTCAGTCTGGGTCACAGTCAGGGGGAGTCCTGTCGTCTCAGTCGCTGTCCACGGTCCATAAAAATGGGCTTGGGTCTTGCTTCTGTTCAGCTTTGACCCAGAGGCCTGTCCGAACCAGTCAGTCAAGTCCAGCGTCCTGTTGACAGATAAAAGGTCAGTGCATAAAATGTTGATGTCGTCCATATATAAAATACATTTTGTCTCGAGTCCCCCGCTCCCTGGGACTCCTACCCCATGGATTCGTTGGTCCCTTCTCAAGGTCTGTGCCAGTGGTTCTATACAGATAACGTAGAGGAGGGCAGATAACGGACAACCCTGACGGACACCGCAGTTTATATCCACTGCTCTTGTCAGATGCCCGTTAACAATGAATTTGCTGTTGATCTCCCGGTACAGCAGTCCCACCCAGGCTATAAACCTTCTCGGGAACCCCATTTTTTGCAGTACCTGGAAAAGGTACTGGTGCGAGACCCGATCAAAGGCTTTCTCAAAATCTAAATTCAGGACTACTAGCCGAATGTTTCTGTCTCTCGCGTAACAGATGGTATCTCGGATCAGTACGAGGCTGTCGGTGATCTTCCTCCCCGGGACGGCACAGGCTTGATCCGGGTGAATCAGATCTTCTAAAAACAAGGACATGCGTGAGGCTAAAAGTTTACTAAAAAGTTTACAGTCAAAATTTAAGAGTGTGATAGGTCTCCAATTTTTCAAGTCCGTCTTGTCTTTGTCTTTGTGAAGGAGAGTCACTATCCCTGCTCTAAAGCTGTCAGGAAGTCGGTCCATTTGTTCAAAATCCATAAAAACAGCAAGCAAGTCTGGTGCTAAAATGTCCCAAAATGTCAGATAAAATTCCAAGGGAAGCCCGTCTTCTCCCGGCGACTTCCCTGTCTTAAAAGATTTGATGCATTTGTTTAATTCCGGTATCGTAAAATCTTGGGTTAAAAGCACGTTGTCGTTTGTTGCTTGGTCAATGGATTTTAAAACTTCGTCATGGTGTCCCCGTTAACAGTTTTGTATGCGTACAGTTCACGGTAAAAATGTTCGACAGTTTCTTTGATTTCCTCTGTTGTGTCAGCTGTGCACCCGTTTTCTTTTTTAAGTCTCAACATGGCCCCCCCTTTATTTACGATTTTCTTAAAAAAATATCTTGTGCACTTCTCTCCTTCCTCTATTTCCCTTTCCTTGCTTCTTAAAATCACACCTTTGCTATTAATTTCTGCTAAAACCGACATCTCTGTTTTAATTTGTTTTATCTCTTCATTAAAATCCATTCCATGTTGGATTAGTTTAAAATACCTCTGAAGCCGTTTCTGCAGTCCCAACATGCGTCTGTTGTCCCTCTTTTTCTTTCTTTTCCCTGCCTGTCTGTAAAACGTCTTTGTCTTTCCCTTCACCATTTCCCACCACTGTGCACGTGTATCGTAAAAGTCTTGAAGGGTCTGCCACTCTCGGTATTGCTCCCTGTACAGCCTAACTAGCTCCCTGTCTTCTAACAGGGAGCAATTGAGCTTCCACAGACCACTTCCTGCCGTCACACCGGAAGAGAGTGAAAGGGTGCAGGAAAGAATTGCGTGATCAGAAAAGAAAACAGGTTCCAATCTAGCATCGGTTGGTGGGCAATCACGTGATAAAATGTAGTCTATGCGAGAGGCTCGGGTGCCATCACTACTGAACCAGGTGAAGCCCTCCTCTCTGGGATGCATGGTTTTAAAACAGTCCACAAGTCTAAAATCACTGCATATGCTTTGAAGTAAAACTGAAGTCTTGTCCACTTTAAAATCGTCCCCTATTCTTCTCCTGTCGTTCCTGCTTAAAATACAATTAAAATCCCCCCCTACAACTAAAGGTGCCCTGCCTAGCATGTGGGGCTGCAGGTCTTCTAAAAGGTCATACCTGTCGTTCTTGTCATTAAAGCCATAAATATTTAAGACGTTAAAATCCTTCCCCATAAAAGTCAAGTGTGTTAAAAGTGCCCGACCATCTCTCACCACAGTGCTGCCCTTCACCAGACTAGAGGGTTTTTTATTAAAATGGCCACTCCATCATTTTTGTTTTCATTTGAGCCGCTCCATATCGACGTTTGTGGCCATAACTCCTCCCATTCTCTGTAGTGTTTTAAAAATGGTAGGCCGCATTCCTGTATTAAAAACACGTCAGACTTAAAAGAGTTAAGAAAGGATAAAACAATCTGGGCTCTAACTCTCGACTTCACACTCCTCACATTGATAGTTGAGAAGGTGAGTGTCATGAGTATGGTTAAAATTTGCAGGTATGACATCTTAAAAGACTAAAAAAAAGGGGGATTTCAAATGTTTAAAAAACAGCAGTTAGTGGATTTCTTGTGAATGGAGCTCTTCCTTCATTCTCATGGGTGAGAGATGACGGGGTTGAGCTCCATTTCCCTTTCGGACTCTAGGAGTTGGCCTCTGACGCAGGGTGCATTGAGCTTTGAGTCCTTAGGGGTTGATTGCAGAGCTATAGTTAAAAAAGAGACTTCATTAGGCGAATTGGAGGGGAAGACTCTGGGCTCCTCCACAGATGAACTGTCTGAGTAGCTCTCAGCTCTTCCCCTCTTTTCCGAGGCTCCAGGAGACTCAGAAGACAATTCTGAAATTAGTCTCTTGGCCGGCTGGGCATTGGGGAGGGGGACATCCTCGCTATCACTCTGTGACTGGCCAAATTTTTGTTCTGAGCCAGTCACTGAGCTAGCTCCGCCTTCTGCCTGCACTGCCACTGCTTCTTCCCTGTTCTCCACTTGTGGGGCAGCTGCAGGCCCCTCCCCTTCTCCCGCCTCTACTGGTCCTTCTCCTCCAATCACAGGATTTGGCGGGAGATTTGAATTCTCCAGCCCAGCCTCTTCAATTAGCTCTCTAACTGCTTCGTCTTGTCCGCCATTTTGTGCCTTTGCTGCCTTTAATTTGTTGGCAAACGACTTAGGGCAATCTCTGAAGAGGTGGTTTGTTTCTCCACAAAGATTGCACTTTCTGCCATTGGTGCATTCCTCGAAAGTATGCCCAATTTCTCTACATTTACCACAAATGATCTGCTGGCACGCTTCTGCCAGGTGCCCATTCTCACCACACTTGCGGCAGAGTTTGGGCTGGCCCTGGTAATGAATGTAGCCCCTGTTGTTTCCCAGAACTATCATGGATGGCAGATGTTTCAGGCCCTGGAAGCCTTGAGGGTCTTGCCATTGTTGGATGGGGACCCTCCAAGCGCAATTCCAGATGCCATCCTCATCTCTCACTTTGGTAGCCTGGCCTTTAACAGTGCAAAATCTGCCCAGCCACAAACAAATGTCATCTGCATTCACAGTCTCATTGAACATTCTGACAATTACCGTTTTAGCGGCATTATCAGTCAGTTTCTCAACATTAAATGCAGTAAACTGGGGTTTTTCATTTTCGAAGCGTGTCCAGAAATCTCTGAACACGGCAGCAGAGACAAAACTCACATCGAAACCTTTTTTCACCAAACACAAAACCACCGCCATGGTGGAGGTGGTAAAAAGAAGCTAAAACACCTAAAACACCTAAAAAGTCTAAAACCAAGTCAACTAAAATAAGGTAAAAGAATGCTCTAAAAAGAGCAATAAAATCTACTAAAAATGTTAGAAAGGTGAATAAAACACACTTACCTTGTCTTGTTTGGCCTGGTCGAGATGTTATTCCGGCAGAGTACAGGTAAGCAGTCCTCTGAACCAATGAATTCCTTTGTGTGAAACAATTTCAACTACAACAAAGTTGAAATTTTTTCACAAGGAATAATGTGAGTATCCTCCCAAAAACCTGGTAACACTTCGCCACAAACAGGCAAAAGTTTTATCCAGACACAGGAGGCGATCGCAGTCTTAGCCAAAAGGCCGAGAAGCGATAACCCCCGCTGGTTGCTTCCAGCGCCCACCTCCCGGAGCAGTTCTCCCCCTGCCGTGGCGCAGTGGTTTCAACTGCGCATAACAACGGCTGAGTCTCAGCACCTCCTCCCGAGCGCGCCTCGTCGCACCGCTCAACCTTGCCGGGGGCGGCGTTTTATTTCCTTTTCACAAACGCACGAGGCTCGGCCACACGGCAGAGCCTGCCAAAAATAGTTTTAACTCATTGGCGTCCCTCTCCACGGAAGTCTTTAGTAAAAGGCGAAAGACTTGTACGTTATGAAGAGAAACCCGAGTAAGTACGGGCCCCTCCTCCAGAGCCGCCGACGAGCCTAGTCGTCCCGGCCACTACCCTCACGGTAAGCCTCACTCTGCCTCTCGAGTCCCAAGTACCAGGCCACGCCCGTTCCCCTACCCCTCCCCAGGTCATGGCAGGCTCTATCCAATCGGGCTGCGGAGAGACGAAGGCCTGGCTTTTGGACAGAGGCTACCGAACGACTCGGGCTCTTGTAGCCTCTCGATGACGAGTGAGAGAAAGGGAGGGGAAATGTGGCCGATCGCTTCTCGGCCTTTTGGCCAAGACTGCAATGGCCTCCTCTTTCTGGTTAAAACCTTTGCCGGTTTGGGGCTTCGTTTTGTGTCACCAGCTTTTCTGGGAGGAGATTCACCTCATTCCTTGTGAATAAAATTTCAACTTTGCCGTAGCTGAAAAACTTTTGCAACAAGGAATTCATTGGTCCCGAGGACTGCCTACCTGTCCTCTGCCGGACTGCCACCTTGACCAGACCAAAGACGAGAAGGTAAGTGTGTTTTATTCACCGATTTAGCAGTTGTAGCAGGTTTTCTTGCTTCATTTGAGGTGTTTTAGTTTCTTGTATCCTTTCTACGCTGCGGTTCCTCCACCGTGTTGGCCAACCGTGCCGGGCCTACGGAGGCGCCGCAGTGTCCCCTCCCCACCTTCTGAGAGGCTCTATCCAATCGGAGAAATGAAGGCCTGGCTTTTGGACACAGGCTACCGAGCATCCGAAATACTCGGGCTCTCGATGACGAGTGGGAGAAAGGGAGGGGAAGTGCAGGGCACATTTAACAGCCATGCCGGTCCCAAATATCCCCTCGTCGTCTGCCAATCATAAAGTGCAAATCTCGCTGCCTTCTTCGAGGCTTCAGCTGGCCGCCCCCCTCGACTGGCGCCTTTTTCGGGCCGGCGTCCGGCAGAGCGACGAACCTCTGCGTTTGGGTCAGTATTTTGGTTTTACACAAGGCAGGAGAAGGGTGCACCGCCCCCGGAGGCACTGCAATACCGGGTCGATGCGTGGAGTGGACGGAGCAAGCCCCTCGTCTCAGCTCCCGGTGCTAAAAATCCATTTAATATGTTGCCCCCTTATAGGGGACATATCAGATATTAAACTGATAAGAACAGATTTTTTTCTTTTGAGAAAAATTTTATTGACACTCAATTCAAACATGATTCATAATATGTCAATTCCAAGTTACCTTTTAAAATACAACATGTCAATAAATAGATAAATGTTCTCTGTAAAACAACATTTAAAAAAAGTGTTTAAAATGCATTACAGATAACGTCATAAATTAAAGGTATAAAATGGTTTTCAGCTTGTCCATGTCTGTGAGTGTCTGTTAAAAGTCTTCAAAGCGGAGTGCATTTGTTAAAATAAAACTCACAAAAAATAAATGGATAATAAAAGCTCTTCTCCAAGTCCACTGTTGTGCAGGAGTGTAGTGAGTCCCTATCAAAGGGGAACTCATTCAGCTCCCCCAAACAGATTTGGACTCTCGGGATCTTGTGCAGGCGCTCAGAGGAGACCCTCACCCTGTAGCTCCTTCCCACCAACCTCACCCGGAGGGTCAGGCCGCCGCTGCCTTGAACTTTCCTTGTGTGGCTCCGGCTCCTCCGTCCGAATGGGCACAGAGGCGATTCTTCTTTGTGGCTGTGTCCTAGGCCCGCCGCCTGCAGCTCTGGCCGTTTGGGCCGTTGCTGCGGCCATCCGGATCACAGCCACGGGGGGGATCTGCATGTGCTTTCTTGCCAGCAAGTTTCTGGAGGTCCATATGGCGTCTTTGATGGCGGCTAGGGTGAGCCACTGTTTGGCAAATGTACGTGCTGGTATCTGATTTCCTTGGCTCACCCCGTACAGCACCAGCTGTGGTGTGAGGACCTCCCTTGCTGGCAAGTACGGGAATTGCAAGGAGCCGGCCGTTGCCCACTGTTCTACGGCAGCGCTGCACTCCCAGAGCAGATGCCTTACCGACTCAGGCGCGCCACAACCTGGTCGGGGGCAAGTTGAGTGCGCCGACATGCCCCGGGAGTGCATTACGGACCTGACTGGGAGGATCTCATGAGCCACCATCCATGACAGGTCCCGGAGTCTGTTTGGAAGAGCTGGATGGTTCACGTTGCGCCAAACTGTTGAGGGCTCGCCGAATGCAAGCCCGCGCACTGGACTCACTGGTTCCCGCTCCTGCACAACAGAAATGAGAGAGCGGTGAGTGGTTAAAACCTGCAACTCCTCCTGCTCAAGGTTAAAATGCCTTAAAAATGACTGGATAAAAGCATAGGCTGGTGGCAGGTTAAAAGACACTGGTACTTTGAGACTTGTGGGTAAGATCTTAAGTTTTCTGAGGTAGGACCCCATCCAGAACCGTGTCATTGCTGCGGTCTTGGGGTTTCTGGATGGGGCTGTGGCGGTTGCGATGTGTAGTGCTGTGTATCTGCTTCCTAGGAACAAGTGCAGGTCTGGCACTCCTTTTCCTCCTTTCTCCTTTGGCTTCTTCATCACGCTTCGTCTCAGTCTTTCCCACTTGGAGCCCCACAAAAAATAAAAGATGGCTCGTTCCAGGTCTAAGATCACTCTCCTAGGCGGGATAAAAACAGAACTGATGAGTAAAAGCAAAGGTAAAATCACTGCTTTGATGATTAAAACCTTTCCTTCTAAAGTCAGTCCTCTAAGTGTCCAGTACCCTAGTCTCTGCCTGACTTTCCCTACTATGTCTGCCCAATTGTTTTCCCCTCCCCCTCCCTATCAAACCTGATCCCAAGTATTTTTTGGTCAGTCTGGGTCACAGTCAGGGGGAGTCCTGTCGTCTCAGTCGCTGTCCACGGTCCATAAAAATGGGCTTGGGTCTTGCTTCTGTTCAGCTTTGACCCAGAGGCCTGTCCGAACCAGTCAGTCAAGTCCAGCGTCCTGTTGACAGATAAAAGGTCAGTGCATAAAATGTTGATGTCGTCCATATATAAAATACATTTTGTCTCGAGTCCCCCGCTCCCTGGGACTCCTACCCCATGGATTCGTTGGTCCCTTCTCAAGGTCTGTGCCAGTGGTTCTATACAGATAACGTAGAGGAGGGCAGATAACGGACAACCCTGACGGACACCGCAGTTTATATCCACTGCTCTTGTCAGATGCCCGTTAACAATGAATTTGCTGTTGATCTCCCGGTACAGCAGTCCCACCCAGGCTATAAACCTTCTCGGGAACCCCATTTTTTGCAGTACCTGGAAAAGGTACTGGTGCGAGACCCGATCAAAGGCTTTCTCAAAATCTAAATTCAGGACTACTAGCCGAATGTTTCTGTCTCTCGCGTAACAGATGGTATCTCGGATCAGTACGAGGCTGTCGGTGATCTTCCTCCCCGGGACGGCACAGGCTTGATCCGGGTGAATCAGATCTTCTAAAAACAAGGACATGCGTGAGGCTAAAAGTTTACTAAAAAGTTTACAGTCAAAATTTAAGAGTGTGATAGGTCTCCAATTTTTCAAGTCCGTCTTGTCTTTGTCTTTGTGAAGGAGAGTCACTATCCCTGCTCTAAAGCTGTCAGGAAGTCGGTCCATTTGTTCAAAATCCATAAAAACAGCAAGCAAGTCTGGTGCTAAAATGTCCCAAAATGTCAGATAAAATTCCAAGGGAAGCCCGTCTTCTCCCGGCGACTTCCCTGTCTTAAAAGATTTGATGCATTTGTTTAATTCCGGTATCGTAAAATCTTGGGTTAAAAGCACGTTGTCGTTTGTTGCTTGGTCAATGGATTTTAAAACTTCGTCATGGTGTCCCCGTTAACAGTTTTGTATGCGTACAGTTCACGGTAAAAATGTTCGACAGTTTCTTTGATTTCCTCTGTTGTGTCAGCTGTGCACCCGTTTTCTTTTTTAAGTCTCAACATGGCCCCCCCTTTATTTACGATTTTCTTAAAAAAATATCTTGTGCACTTCTCTCCTTCCTCTATTTCCCTTTCCTTGCTTCTTAAAATCACACCTTTGCTATTAATTTCTGCTAAAACCGACATCTCTGTTTTAATTTGTTTTATCTCTTCATTAAAATCCATTCCATGTTGGATTAGTTTAAAATACCTCTGAAGCCGTTTCTGCAGTCCCAACATGCGTCTGTTGTCCCTCTTTTTCTTTCTTTTCCCTGCCTGTCTGTAAAACGTCTTTGTCTTTCCCTTCACCATTTCCCACCACTGTGCACGTGTATCGTAAAAGTCTTGAAGGGTCTGCCACTCTCGGTATTGCTCCCTGTACAGCCTAACTAGCTCCCTGTCTTCTAACAGGGAGCAATTGAGCTTCCACAGACCACTTCCTGCCGTCACACCGGAAGAGAGTGAAAGGGTGCAGGAAAGAATTGCGTGATCAGAAAAGAAAACAGGTTCCAATCTAGCATCGGTTGGTGGGCAATCACGTGATAAAATGTAGTCTATGCGAGAGGCTCGGGTGCCATCACTACTGAACCAGGTGAAGCCCTCCTCTCTGGGATGCATGGTTTTAAAACAGTCCACAAGTCTAAAATCACTGCATATGCTTTGAAGTAAAACTGAAGTCTTGTCCACTTTAAAATCGTCCCCTATTCTTCTCCTGTCGTTCCTGCTTAAAATACAATTAAAATCCCCCCCTACAACTAAAGGTGCCCTGCCTAGCATGTGGGGCTGCAGGTCTTCTAAAAGGTCATACCTGTCGTTCTTGTCATTAAAGCCATAAATATTTAAGACGTTAAAATCCTTCCCCATAAAAGTCAAGTGTGTTAAAAGTGCCCGACCATCTCTCACCACAGTGCTGCCCTTCACCAGACTAGAGGGTTTTTTATTAAAATGGCCACTCCATCATTTTTGTTTTCATTTGAGCCGCTCCATATCGACGTTTGTGGCCATAACTCCTCCCATTCTCTGTAGTGTTTTAAAAATGGTAGGCCGCATTCCTGTATTAAAAACACGTCAGACTTAAAGGAGTTAAGAAAGGATAAAACAATCTGGGCTCTAACTCTCGACTTCACACTCCTCACATTGATAGTTGAGAAGGTGAGTGTCATGAGTATGGTTAAAATTTGCAGGTATGACATCTTAAAAGACTAAAAAAGGGGGATTTCAAATGTTTAAAAACATAGCAGTTAGTGGATTTCTTGTGAATGGAGCTCTTCCTTCATTCTCATGGGTGAGAGATGACGGGGTTGAGCTCCATTTCCCTTTCGGACTCTAGGAGTTGGCCTCTGACGCAGGGTGCATTGAGCTTTGAGTCCTTAGGGGTTGATTGCAGAGCTATAGTTAAAAAAGAGACTTCATTAGGCGAATTGGAGGGGAAGACTCTGGGCTCCTCCACAGATGAACTGTCTGAGTAGCTCTCAGCTCTTCCCCTCTTTTCCGAGGCTCCAGGAGACTCAGAAGACAATTCTGAAATTAGTCTCTTGGCCGGCTGGGCATTGGGGAGGGGGACATCCTCGCTATCACTCTGTGACTGGCCAAATTTTTGTTCTGAGCCAGTCACTGAGCTAGCTCCGCCTTCTGCCTGCACTGCCACTGCTTCTTCCCTGTTCTCCACTTGTGGGGCAGCTGCAGGCCCCTCCCCTTCTCCCGCCTCTACTGGTCCTTCTCCTCCAATCACAGGATTTGGCGGGAGATTTGAATTCTCCAGCCCAGCCTCTTCAATTAGCTCTCTAACTGCTTCGTCTTGTCCGCCATTTTGTGCCTTTGCTGCCTTTAATTTGTTGGCAAATGACTTAGGGCAATCTCTGAAGAGGTGGTTTGTTTCTCCACAAAGATTGCACTTTCTGCCATTGGTGCATTCCTCGAAAGTATGCCCAATTTCTCTACATTTACCACAAATGATCTGCTGGCACGCTTCTGCCAGGTGCCCATTCTCACCACACTTGCGGCAGAGTTTGGGCTGGCCCTGGTAATGAATGTAGCCCCTGTTGTTTCCCAGAACTATCATGGATGGCAGATGTTTCAGGCCCTGGAAGCCTTGAGGGTCTTGCCATTGTTGGATGGGGACCCTCCAAGCGCAATTCCAGATGCCATCCTCATCTCTCACTTTGGTAGCCTGGCCTTTAACAGTGCAAAATCTGCCCAGCCACAAACAAATGTCATCTGCATTCACAGTCTCATTGAACATTCTGACAATTACCGTTTTAGCGGCATTATCAGTCAGTTTCTCAACATTAAATGCAGTAAACTGGGGTTTTTCATTTTCGAAGCGTGTCCAGAAATCTCTGAACACGGCAGCAGAGACAAAACTCACATCGAAACCTTTTCCAAATGGCAGAGTCAAAATACAATTTATATCCTGCGGGGAGAATTTCAAAATGTTCTGGATCATTTTCCTTGAGAAGTCAAGCCTTGACATAACAAGGGTTTTCCCATCTTTTTCTTTGAATGTAAATCTGACACTGTGGTGCCTCCTCATGCCGGCATGGTTGGCCGCCATGGTGGAGGCACCACAACGTAAAAGTGGTAAAAAGAAGCTAAAACACCTAAAAAGTCTAAAACCAAGTCAACTAAAATAAGGTAAAAGAATGCTCTAAAAAGAGCAATAAAATCTACTAAAAATGTTAGAAAGGTGAATAAAACACACTTACCTTGTCTTGTTTGGCCTGGTCGAGATGTTATTCCGGCAGAGTACAGGTAAGCAGTCCTCTGAACCAATGAATTCCTTTGTGTGAAACAATTTCAACTACAACAAAGTTGAAATTTTATTCACAAGGAATAATGTGAGTATCCTCCCAAAAACCTGGTAACACTTCGCCACAAACAGGCAAAAGTTTTATCCAGACACAGGAGGCGATCGCAGTCTTAGCCAAAAGGCCGAGAAGCGATAACCCCCGCTGGTTGCTTCCAGCGCCCACCTCCCGGAGCAGTTCTCCCCCTGCCGTGGCGCAGTGGTTTCAACTGCGCATAACAACGGCTGAGTCTCAGCACCTCCTCCCGAGCGCGCCTCGTCGCACCGCTCAACCTTGCCGGGGGCGGCGTTTTATTTCCTTTTCACAAACGCACGAGGCTCGGCCACACGGCAGAGCCTGCCAAAAATAGTTTTAACTCATTGGCGTCCCTCTCCACGGAAGTCTTTAGTAAAAGGCGAAAGACTTGTACGTTATGAAGAGAAACCCGAGTAAGTACGGGCCCCTCCTCCAGAGCCGCCGACGAGCCTAGTCGTCCCGGCCACTACCCTCACGGTAAGCCTCACTCTGCCTCTCGAGTCCCAAGTACCAGGCCACGCCCGTTCCCCTACCCCTCCCCAGGTCATGGCAGGCTCTATCCAATCGGGCTGCGGAGAGACGAAGGCCTGGCTTTTGGACAGAGGCTACCGAACGACTCGGGCTCTTGTAGCCTCTCGATGACGAGTGAGAGAAAGGGAGGGGAAATGTGGCCGATCGCTTCTCGGCCTTTTGGCCAAGACTGCAATGGCCTCCTCTTTCTGGTTAAAACCTTTGCCGGTTTGGGGCTTCGTTTTGTGTCACCAGCTTTTCTGGGAGGAGATTCACCTCATTCCTTGTGAATAAAATTTCAACTTTGCCGTAGCTGAAAAACTTTTGCAACAAGGAATTCATTGGTCCCGAGGACTGCCTACCTGTCCTCTGCCGGACTGCCACCTTGACCAGACCAAAGACGAGAAGGTAAGTGTGTTTTATTCACCGATTTAGCAGTTGTAGCAGGTTTTCTTGCTTCATTTGAGGTGTTTTAGTTTCTTGTATCCTTTCTACGCTGCGGTTCCTCCACCGTGTTGGCCAACCGTGCCGGGCCTACGGAGGCGCCGCAGTGTCCCCTCCCCACCTTCTGAGAGGCTCTATCCAATCGGAGAAATGAAGGCCTGGCTTTTGGACACAGGCTACCGAGCATCCGAAATACTCGGGCTCTCGATGACGAGTGGGAGAAAGGGAGGGGAAGTGCAGGGCACATTTAACAGCCATGCCGGTCCCAAATATCCCCTCGTCGTCTGCCAATCATAAAGTGCAAATCTCGCTGCCTTCTTCGAGGCTTCAGCTGGCCGCCCCCCCTCGACTGGCGCCTTTTTCGGGCCGGCGTCCGGCAGAGCGACGAACCTCTGCGTTTGGGTCAGTATTTTGGTTTTACACAAGGCAGGAGAAGGGTGCACCGCCCCCGGAGGCACTGCAATACCGGGTCGATGCGTGGAGTGGACGGAGCAAGCCCCTCGTCTCAGCTCCCGGTGCTAAAAATCCATTTAATATGTTGCCCCCTTATAGGGGACATATCAGATATTAAACTGATAAGAACAGATTTTTTCTTTTGAGAAAAATTTTATTGACACTCAATTCAAACATGATTCATAATATGTCAATTCCAAGTTACCTTTTAAAATACAACATGTCAATAAATAGATAAATGTTCTCTGTAAAACAACATTTAAAAAAAGTGTTTAAAATGCATTACAGATAACGTCATAAATTAAAGGTATAAAATGGTTTTCAGCTTGTCCATGTCTGTGAGTGTCTGTTAAAAAGTCTTCAAAGCGGAGTGCATTTGTTAAAATAAAACTCACAAAAAATAAATGGATAATAAAAGCTCTTCTCCAAGTCCACTGTTGTGCAGGAGTGTAGTGAGTCCCTATCAAAGGGGAACTCATTCAGCTCCCCCAAACAGATTTGGACTCTCGGGATCTTGTGCAGGCGCTCAGAGGAGACCCTCACCCTGTAGCTCCTTCCCACCAACCTCACCCGGAGGGTCAGGCCGCCGCTGCCTTGAACTTTCCTTGTGTGGCTCCGGCTCCTCCGTCCGAATGGGCACAGAGGCGATTCTTCTTTGTGGCTGTGTCCTAGGCCCGCCGCCTGCAGCTCTGGCCGTTTGGACCGTTGCTGCGGCCATCCGGATCACAGCCACGGGGGGGATCTGCATGTGCTTTCTTGCCAGCAAGTTTCTGGAGGTCCATATGGCGTCTTTGATGGCGGCTAGGGTGAGCCACTGTTTGGCAAATGTACGTGCTGGTATCTGATTTCCTTGGCTCACCCCGTACAGCACCAGCTGTGGTGTGAGGACCTCCCTTGCTGGCAAGTACGGGAATTGCAAGGAGCCGGCCGTTGCCCACTGTTCTACGGCAGCGCTGCACTCCCAGAGCAGATGCCTTACCGACTCAGGCGCGCCACAACCTGGTCGGGGGCAAGTTGAGTGCGCCGACATGCCCCGGGAGTGCATTACGGACCTGACTGGGAGGATCTCATGAGCCACCATCCATGACAGGTCCCGGAGTCTGTTTGGAAGAGCTGGATGGTTCACGTTGCGCCAAACTGTTGAGGGCTCGCCGAATGCAAGCCCGCGCACTGGACTCACTGGTTCCCGCTCCTGCACAACAGAAATGAGAGAGCGGTGAGTGGTTAAAACCTGCAACTCCTCCTGCTCAAGGTTAAAATGCCTTAAAAATGACTGGATAAAAGCATAGGCTGGTGGCAGGTTAAAAGACACTGGTACTTTGAGACTTGTGGGTAAGATCTTAAGTTTTCTGAGGTAGGACCCCATCCAGAACCGTGTCATTGCTGCGGTCTTGGGGTTTCTGGATGGGGCTGTGGCGGTTGCCATGTGTAGTGCTGTGTATCTGCTTCCTAGGAACAAGTGCAGGTCTGGCACTCCTTTTCCTCCTTTCTCCTTTGGCTTCTTCATCACGCTTCGTCTCAGTCTTTCCCACTTGGAGCCCCACAAAAAATAAAAGATGGCTCGTTCCAGGTCTAAGATCACTCTCCTAGGCGGGATAAAAACAGAACTGATGAGTAAAAGCAAAGGTAAAATCACTGCTTTGATGATTAAAACCTTTCCTTCTAAAGTCAGTCCTCTAAGTGTCCAGTACCCTAGTCTCTGCCTGACTTTCCCTACTATGTCTGCCCAATTGTTTTCCCCTCCCCCTCCCTATCAAACCTGATCCCAAGTATTTTTTGGTCAGTCTGGGTCACAGTCAGGGGGAGTCCTGTCGTCTCAGTCGCTGTCCACGGTCCATAAAAATGGGCTTGGGTCTTGCTTCTGTTCAGCTTTGACCCAGAGGCCTGTCCGAACCAGTCAGTCAAGTCCAGCGTCCTGTTGACAGATAAAAGGTCAGTGCATAAAATGTTGATGTCGTCCATATATAAAATACATTTTGTCTCGAGTCCCCCGCTCCCTGGGACTCCTACCCCATGGATTCGTTGGTCCCTTCTCAAGGTCTGTGCCAGTGGTTCTATACAGATAACGTAGAGGAGGGCAGATAACGGATCAAAAAAAAAAAGGGGGGGATTTCAAATGTTTAAAAACACAGCAGTTAGTGGATTTCTTGTGAATGGAGCTCTTCCTTCATTCTCATGGGTGAGAGATGACGGGGTTGAGCTCCATTTCCCTTTCGGACTCTAGGAGTTGGCCTCTGACGCAGGGTTGCATTGAGCTTTGAGTCCTTAGGGGTTGATTGCAGAGCTATAGTTAAAAAAGAGACTTCATTAGGCGAATTGGAGGGGAAGACTCTGGGCTCCTCCACAGATGAACTGTCTGAGTAGCTCTCAGCTCTTCCCCTCTTTTCCGAGGCTCCAGGAGACTCAGAAGACAATTCTGAAATTAGTCTCTTGGCCGGCTGGGCATTGGGGAGGGGGACATCCTCGCTATCACTCTGTGACTGGCCAAATTTTTGTTCTGAGCCAGTCACTGAGCTAGCTCCGCCTTCTGCCTGCACTGCCACTGCTTCTCCCTGTTCTCCACTTGTGGGGCAGCTGCAGGCCCCTCCCCTTCTCCCGCCTCTACTGGTCCTTCTCCTCCAATCACAGGATTTGGCGGGAGATTTGAATTCTCCAGCCCAGCCTCTTCAATTAGCTCTCTAACTGCTTCGTCTTGTCCGCCATTTTGTGCCTTTGCTGCCTTTAATTTGTTGGCAAACGACTTAGGGCAATCTCTGAAGAGGTGGTTTGTTTCTCCACAAAGATTGCACTTTCTGCCATTGGTGCATTCCTCGAAAGTATGCCCAATTTCTCTACATTTACCACAAATGATCTGCTGGCACGCTTCTGCCAGGTGCCCATTCTCACCACACTTGCGGCAGAGTTTGGGCTGGCCCTGGTAATGAATGTAGCCCCTGTTGTTTCCCAGAACTATCATGGATGGCAGATGTTTCAGGCCCTGGAAGCCTTGAGGGTCTTGCCATTGTTGGATGGGGACCCTCCAAGCGCAATTCCAGATGCCATCCTCATCTCTCACTTTGGTAGCCTGGCCTTTAACAGTGCAAAATCTGCCCAGCCACAAACAAATGTCATCTGCATTCACAGTCTCATTGAACATTCTGACAATTACCGTTTTAGCGGCATTATCAGTCAGTTTCTCAACATTAAATGCAGTAAACTGGGGTTTTTCATTTTCGAAGCGTGTCCAGAAATCTCTGAACACGGCAGCAGAGACAAAACTCACATCGAAACCTTTTCCAAATGGCAGAGTCAAAATACAATTATATCCTGCGGGGAGAATTTCAAAATGTTCTGGATCATTTTCCTTGAGAAGTCCAGCCTTGACATAACAAGGGTTTTCCCATCTTTTTCTTTGAATGTAAATCTGACACTGTGGTGCCTCCTCATGCCGGCATGGTTGGCCGCCATGGTGGAGGCACCACAACGTAAAAGTGGTAAAAAGAAGCTAAAACACCTAAAACAGTCTAAAACCAAGTCAACTAAAATAAGGTAAAAGAATGCTCTAAAAAGAGCAATAAAATCTACTAAAAATGTTAGAAAGGTGAATAAAACACACTTACCTTGTCTTGTTTGGCCTGGTCGAGATGTTATTCCGGCAGAGTACAGGTAAGCAGTCCTCTGAACCAATGAATTCCTTTGTGTGAAATAATTTCAACTACAACAAAGTTGAAATTTTATTCACAAGGAATAATGTGAGTATCCTCCCAAAAACCTGGTAACACTTCGCCACAAACAGGCAAAAGTTTTATCCAGACACAGGAGGCGATCGCAGTCTTAGCCAAAAGGCCGAGAAGCGATAACCCCCGCTGGTTGCTTCCAGCGCCCACCTCCCGGAGCAGTTCTCCCCCTGCCGTGGCGCAGTGGTTTCAACTGCGCATAACAACGGCTGAGTCTCAGCACCTCCTCCCGAGCGCGCCTCGTCGCACCGCTCAACCTTGCCGGGGGCGGCGTTTTATTTCCTTTTCACAAACGCACGAGGCTCGGCCACACGGCAGAGCCTGCCAAAAATAGTTTTAACTCATTGGCGTCCCTCTCCACGGAAGTCTTTAGTAAAAGGCGAAAGACTTGTACGTTATGAAGAGAAACCCGAGTAAGTACGGGCCCCTCCTCCAGAGCCGCCGACGAGCCTAGTCGTCCCGGCCACTACCCTCACGGTAAGCCTCACTCTGCCTCTCGAGTCCCAAGTACCAGGCCACGCCCGTTCCCCTACCCCTCCCCAGGTCATGGCAGGCTCTATCCAATCGGGCTGCGGAGAGACGAAGGCCTGGCTTTTGGACAGAGGCTACCGAACGACTCGGGCTCTTGTAGCCTCTCGATGACGAGTGAGAGAAAGGGAGGGGAAATGTGGCCGATCGCTTCTCGGCCTTTTGGCCAAGACTGCAATGGCCTCCTCTTTCTGGTTAAAACCTTTGCCGGTTTGGGGCTTCGTTTTGTGTCACCAGCTTTTCTGGGAGGAGATTCACCTCATTCCTTGTGAATAAAATTTCAACTTTGCCGTAGCTGAAAAACTTTTGCAACAAGGAATTCATTGGTCCCGAGGACTGCCTACCTGTCCTCTGCCGGACTGCCACCTTGACCAGACCAAAGACGAGAAGGTAAGTGTGTTTTATTCACCGATTTAGCAGTTGTAGCAGGTTTTCTTGCTTCATTTGAGGTGTTTTAGTTTCTTGTATCCTTTCTACGCTGCGGTTCCTCCACCGTGTTGGCCAACCGTGCCGGGCCTACGGAGGCGCCGCAGTGTCCCCTCCCCACCTTCTGAGAGGCTCTATCCAATCGGAGAAATGAAGGCCTGGCTTTTGGACACAGGCTACCGAGCATCCGAAATACTCGGGCTCTCGATGACGAGTGGGAGAAAGGGAGGGGAAGTGCAGGGCACATTTAACAGCCATGCCGGTCCCAAATATCCCCTCGTCGTCTGCCAATCATAAAGTGCAAATCTCGCTGCCTTCTTCGAGGCTTCAGCTGGCCGCCCCCCCTCGACTGGCGCCTTTTTCGGGCCGGCGTCCGGCAGAGCGACGAACCTCTGCGTTTGGGTCAGTATTTTGGTTTTACACAAGGCAGGAGAAGGGTGCACCGCCCCCGGAGGCACTGCAATACCGGGTCGATGCGTGGAGTGGACGGAGCAAGCCCCTCGTCTCAGCTCCCGGTGCTAAAAATCCATTTAATATGTTGCCCCCTTATAGGGGACATATCAGATATTAAACTGATAAGAACAGATACTACACTTGATCTTAGCCAAAAGGCCGAGAAGCGATAACCCCCGCTGGTTGCTTCCAGCGCCCACCTCCCGGAGCAGTTCTCCCCCTGCCGTGGCGCAGTGGTTTCAACTGCGCATAACAACGGCTGAGTCTCAGCACCTCCTCCCGAGCGCGCCTCGTCGCACCGCTCAACCTTGCCGGGGGCGGCGTTTTATTTCCTTTTCACAAACGCACGAGGCTCGGCCACACGGCAGAGCCTGCCAAAAATAGTTTTAACTCATTGGCGTCCCTCTCCACGGAAGTCTTTAGTAAAAGGCGAAAGACTTGTACGTTATGAAGAGAAACCCGAGTAAGTACGGGCCCCTCCTCCAGAGCCGCCGACGAGCCTAGTCGTCCCGGCCACTACCCTCACGGTAAGCCTCACTCTGCCTCTCGAGTCCCAAGTACCAGGCCACGCCCGTTCCCCTACCCCTCCCCAGGTCATGGCAGGCTCTATCCAATCGGGCTGCGGAGAGACGAAGGCCTGGCTTTTGGACAGAGGCTACCGAACGACTCGGGCTCTTGTAGCCTCTCGATGACGAGTGAGAGAAAGGGAGGGGAAATGTGGCCGATCGCTTCTCGGCCTTTTGGCCAAGACTGCAATGGCCTCCTCTTTCTGGTTAAAACCTTTGCCGGTTTGGGGCTTCGTTTTGTGTCACCAGCTTTTCTGGGAGGAGATTCACCTCATTCCTTGTGAATAAAATTTCAACTTTGCCGTAGCTGAAAAACTTTTGCAACAAGGAATTCATTGGTCCCGAGGACTGCCTACCTGTCCTCTGCCGGACTGCCACCTTGACCAGACCAAAGACGAGAAGGTAAGTGTGTTTTATTCACCGATTTAGCAGTTGTAGCAGGTTTTCTTGCTTCATTTGAGGTGTTTTAGTTTCTTGTATCCTTTCTACGCTGCGGTTCCTCCACCGTGTTGGCCAACCGTGCCGGGCCTACGGAGGCGCCGCAGTGTCCCCTCCCCACCTTCTGAGAGGCTCTATCCAATCGGAGAAATGAAGGCCTGGCTTTTGGACACAGGCTACCGAGCATCCGAAATACTCGGGCTCTCGATGACGAGTGGGAGAAAGGGAGGGGAAGTGCAGGGCACATTTAACAGCCATGCCGGTCCCAAATATCCCCTCGTCGTCTGCCAATCATAAAGTGCAAATCTCGCTGCCTTCTTCGAGGCTTCAGCTGGCCGCCCCCCCTCGACTGGCGCCTTTTTCGGGCCGGCGTCCGGCAGAGCGACGAACCTCTGCGTTTGGGTCAGTATTTTGGTTTTACACAAGGCAGGAGAAGGGTGCACCGCCCCCGGAGGCACTGCAATACCGGGTCGATGCGTGGAGTGGACGGAGCAAGCCCCTCGTCTCAGCTCCCGGTGCTAAAAATCCATTTAATATGTTGCCCCCTTATAGGGGACATATCAGATATTAAACTGATAAGAACAGATACTACACTTGATCTTAGCCAAAAGGCCGAGAAGCGATAACCCCCGCTGGTTGCTTCCAGCGCCCACCTCCCGGAGCAGTTCTCCCCCTGCCGTGGCGCAGTGGTTTCAACTGCGCATAACAACGGCTGAGTCTCAGCACCTCCTCCCGAGCGCGCCTCGTCGCACCGCTCAACCTTGCCGGGGGCGGCGTTTTATTTCCTTTTCACAAACGCACGAGGCTCGGCCACACGGCAGAGCCTGCCAAAAATAGTTTTAACTCATTGGCGTCCCTCTCCACGGAAGTCTTTAGTAAAAGGCGAAAGACTTGTACGTTATGAAGAGAAACCCGAGTAAGTACGGGCCCCTCCTCCAGAGCCGCCGACGAGCCTAGTCGTCCCGGCCACTACCCTCACGGTAAGCCTCACTCTGCCTCTCGAGTCCCAAGTACCAGGCCACGCCCGTTCCCCTACCCCTCCCCAGGTCATGGCAGGCTCTATCCAATCGGGCTGCGGAGAGACGAAGGCCTGGCTTTTGGACAGAGGCTACCGAACGACTCGGGCTCTTGTAGCCTCTCGATGACGAGTGAGAGAAAGGGAGGGGAAATGTGGCCGATCGCTTCTCGGCCTTTTGGCCAAGACTGCAATGGCCTCCTCTTTCTGGTTAAAACCTTTGCCGGTTTGGGGCTTCGTTTTGTGTCACCAGCTTTTCTGGGAGGAGATTCACCTCATTCCTTGTGAATAAAATTTCAACTTTGCCGTAGCTGAAAAACTTTTGCAACAAGGAATTCATTGGTCCCGAGGACTGCCTACCTGTCCTCTGCCGGACTGCCACCTTGACCAGACCAAAGACGAGAAGGTAAGTGTGTTTTATTCACCGATTTAGCAGTTGTAGCAGGTTTTCTTGCTTCATTTGAGGTGTTTTAGTTTCTTGTATCCTTTCTACGCTGCGGTTCCTCCACCGTGTTGGCCAACCGTGCCGGGCCTACGGAGGCGCCGCAGTGTCCCCTCCCCACCTTCTGAGAGGCTCTATCCAATCGGAGAAATGAAGGCCTGGCTTTTGGACACAGGCTACCGAGCATCCGAAATACTCGGGCTCTCGATGACGAGTGGGAGAAAGGGAGGGGAAGTGCAGGGCACATTTAACAGCCATGCCGGTCCCAAATATCCCCTCGTCGTCTGCCAATCATAAAGTGCAAATCTCGCTGCCTTCTTCGAGGCTTCAGCTGGCCGCCCCCCTCGACTGGCGCCTTTTTCGGGCCGGCGTCCGGCAGAGCGACGAACCTCTGCGTTTGGGTCAGTATTTTGGTTTTACACAAGGCAGGAGAAGGGTGCACCGCCCCCGGAGGCACTGCAATACCGGGTCGATGCGTGGAGTGGACGGAGCAAGCCCCTCGTCTCAGCTCCCGGTGCTAAAAATCCATTTAATATGTTGCCCCCTTATAGGGGACATATCAGATATTAAACTGATAAGAACAGATACTACACTTGATCTTAGCCAAAAGGCCGAGAAGCGATAACCCCCGCTGGTTGCTTCCAGCGCCCACCTCCCGGAGCAGTTCTCCCCCTGCCGTGGCGCAGTGGTTTCAACTGCGCATAACAACGGCTGAGTCTCAGCACCTCCTCCCGAGCGCGCCTCGTCGCACCGCTCAACCTTGCCGGGGGCGGCGTTTTATTTCCTTTTCACAAACGCACGAGGCTCGGCCACACGGCAGAGCCTGCCAAAAATAGTTTTAACTCATTGGCGTCCCTCTCCACGGAAGTCTTTAGTAAAAGGCGAAAGACTTGTACGTTATGAAGAGAAACCCGAGTAAGTACGGGCCCCTCCTCCAGAGCCGCCGACGAGCCTAGTCGTCCCGGCCACTACCCTCACGGTAAGCCTCACTCTGCCTCTCGAGTCCCAAGTACCAGGCCACGCCCGTTCCCCTACCCCTCCCCAGGTCATGGCAGGCTCTATCCAATCGGGCTGCGGAGAGACGAAGGCCTGGCTTTTGGACAGAGGCTACCGAACGACTCGGGCTCTTGTAGCCTCTCGATGACGAGTGAGAGAAAGGGAGGGGAAATGTGGCCGATCGCTTCTCGGCCTTTTGGCCAAGACTGCAATGGCCTCCTCTTTCTGGTTAAAACCTTTGCCGGTTTGGGGCTTCGTTTTGTGTCACCAGCTTTTCTGGGAGGAGATTCACCTCATTCCTTGTGAATAAAATTTCAACTTTGCCGTAGCTGAAAAACTTTTGCAACAAGGAATTCATTGGTCCCGAGGACTGCCTACCTGTCCTCTGCCGGACTGCCACCTTGACCAGACCAAAGACGAGAAGGTAAGTGTGTTTTATTCACCGATTTAGCAGTTGTAGCAGGTTTTCTTGCTTCATTTGAGGTGTTTTAGTTTCTTGTATCCTTTCTACGCTGCGGTTCCTCCACCGTGTTGGCCAACCGTGCCGGGCCTACGGAGGCGCCGCAGTGTCCCCTCCCCACCTTCTGAGAGGCTCTATCCAATCGGAGAAATGAAGGCCTGGCTTTTGGACACAGGCTACCGAGCATCCGAAATACTCGGGCTCTCGATGACGAGTGGGAGAAAGGGAGGGGAAGTGCAGGGCACATTTAACAGCCATGCCGGTCCCAAATATCCCCTCGTCGTCTGCCAATCATAAAGTGCAAATCTCGCTGCCTTCTTCGAGGCTTCAGCTGGCCGCCCCCCTCGACTGGCGCCTTTTTCGGGCCGGCGTCCGGCAGAGCGACGAACCTCTGCGTTTGGGTCAGTATTTTGGTTTTACACAAGGCAGGAGAAGGGTGCACCGCCCCCGGAGGCACTGCAATACCGGGTCGATGCGTGGAGTGGACGGAGCAAGCCCCTCGTCTCAGCTCCCGGTGCTAAAAATCCATTTAATATGTTGCCCCCTTATAGGGGACATATCAGATATTAAACTGATAAGAACAGATTTTTTTTTTTTTTTTTGGAAAATATAATTTATTTGTGACATAAACATTCAATACACACATTTCAGTACTTACATCCCACCTATATTAATCCCACATCCAACACAAAACAACAATCCTCCCCCTCGGCATCTCTATACACAGTGTCCCTTTGTTACCTTAATTAGTAAAAAAAAAAAAAAAAAAAAAAACGACATCAACAAAACACAAGGTATACATCAATAACTCATGGAACCCAGTTCTCGAGCCCTCTCTTTTTTTCTTTTTTTCCCATTACGATGCATGGCATGTATGCATGAAGAGACCATAACAAAACCACTCCCATAACCATCATAATAAATCCACAACACCTTCTGTTGACCTCTATGAATTACCATAAATCATTTTCCATCTGTCTTTGATCGAGTCAATACCCCATTTTCTGATCTCTAATTGGTATCGCCTCTCTATTGAGTCTTCAATGCTCTTTATAGTTCCCAACACTGACCACTTGCTTCCTCCATTTAGCCCATCACATCTTACCTCCCACAACTTGTACTTTACTATAGATACGAGAAGCACTACTTTATGCAGTTTCTCCCTCTCCATATTAAATTCCATGTAAAGAACCCCTTCCCATGTCATATCCCTCAAAGACACAAACTTTTTACCCAACCCCTCCCAAATTTGTTGTGCGAAAAAACACTCAAATAATGCATGTTCCACCGTTTCTTTTCCCAAACATCCCTCTCTTGGACAGTACTTACTTCTTGTTAGGCCGTGATTAAACAAGGTGTTTCTTACTGCTAATCTCCTGTGAAGCACCAACCAATTAAAATCTTTCAACTGATTGTCCAACTGCTTAAACTGTGTTCTCTTCCATACTTCAGAAGGAATATGAACAGTTTCTCTTGGGTTGAACCTGGCCATCAATTCCTCATACAGTTTTCTATGATTGAGTACTAAATGACTATCCCAACACTCCTTGTACTTCTTTGCCCAACTGATTATTCCTTTATAGTACAAAGGCATAACCTCAGCTTTGGGAGACCTGTTATCCCATGCTACCCCTAAGGGCCTCAAATGCATAGCAAGCCAAAATTTCATTAAAGAGTGACATTTATGTTTTGGAGGTGACATAGTTATTTTACAGATATTTGAAAAAAAAATCACGTTCAACTTCAACCTGACATTTGGCATGTCTTTACCTCCTCTCTCAATGGGCTGGTACATTATTTCTCTTTTAATATATTCATACCCTCCCCACATGAAATTAAACAACATCCTTTGCAACTTTAAGCAAATCATTGCCGTCATGGGAAAAACACATGCCACATGAAGTAAGGCTGGCAATATATCGGCTTTTATAGCTAGGACTTTGCCACTGAATGACAGTTTTCTCAATTTCCACATGTTGAGCTTTGATAGCACTTTAGCTAATCTTACCTCCCAATTACTTTCAACATCATCCTTATTACCAAAGGATATACCCAATAATGTCATCGGCCCCGCGCACAGGGCAAGCCCATATGGCTTGTCATTCCTATCCTTCCACCTTCCCAGATATTTAATCAGTGACTTCCCTTTATTAATCCTAGACCCTGAAGCACTCGAGAACACTTCAATAACATTAATAGCTTCCTTTAAACAAAAGTCATTTTCTAAATACAATACAGTGTCGTCTGCAAACTGAGATATAACCAATGTTTCCCCACCTGGCAACGGTAGACCCCTGATTTTAGCATTTTTTCTAATTGCACATGCCAAAATTTCAATAAACACAACATACAAAGGGGCTGATGCAGGGCACCCCTGCCTGACGCCCCTGGTTTGCTTAAACAAAACTCCCATGTTGCCATTGACATTAACTCTACTTCCTACCTCTGTGTATAAAATCTTCAGCCAACTTCTAAATCTTTTACCAAACCCAAATCTTTCCAAAATCCTAAATAAAAATTTGTGATTGACCCTATCAAAAGCTTTTTCCTGATCAAGACTGAGCACAATAAGGGGAAAATTTCTATCCTCGGAATAGGCTAGTACATCTCTGTGCATTTGCAGATTCCATTGTATCTGTCTGCCTTGTACTGCACAAGTTTGATCCAGTCCTATAATGAACTCCAAGGCGGATACCAACCTGTTTGTTAGAATTTTACTAAAAATCTTATAATCTGTGCACAACATCGTTAAGGGTCTGTAGTTGGATATATCTCGAACGTCCCCTTTTTTATATAGCAGGGAAATCACCCCCTCTCTCATTGTGCTCCCCATTATCCCAGATGTGCAAATGAAAGTAAACAAATCTAACAACTGAGGCCCAATATCTTCCCAGAAAACCAAGTAAAATTCTTTTGTAAGTCCATCCACTCCTGGCACCTTCCCTTTCTTTAAAGACTGAAGCGCCTTCAAAATTTCTTCCAATTGTATGTCTTTATCCAACTCTAGTTTCAGATAGTCGGGGATTGAGCTATCTACATTATTCAACAGCAGTGAACCCTTACTATAATCTACTATTTCTGCGCTAAAAAACTTGGAATAATTACCCGAAGCAATTTCTACCAGCCCTTCCGGATCGTCAATTTCCTCCCCTCGTTCATTTAGAAGGGAGGCTATTCTCCTTCTCTTTGCCCGTACTTTAGACTGCTTGAAAAAATAGGATGAACATTTCTCATCCTTTTCCCATTTTTCATCAAGACTCCTGAATTTATAAGCCTCAGCCCTCTTATGAAAAAATAGCCTCTGCTCGTTTTGCCAGCGTTTCAATAATTCCTCATCTATGCGCTCACCAGTGTTTTGTTGTGCCATTAAATTTTCTATTGATTTTTGCAATTGATAATATTCTTTAAACTCCGCTTTTCTGGATTCTTTTGAGTACACCTGTATGTAATGTTTAATACGGACCTTTGTGCTTTCCCACCATCCAGATACATTACCATAAAACATCTTCATTTTAATGCACTCCTTGAAGAAACTCCTGAACCCTACCCTAAACTGCCGGGCTCCAAGAATACTGTTATTCAATTTCCAGTACCCTTTCCCAAAACATGTCACCTTCAGGTTTAATACAACAGAGAGCATGTTGTGATCTGAGTAGAAAACAGGTGACACTTGTGCCTCAAACACCTGAAAATCTAACGGACAAAAAATATAATCTATTCTACTCCGTGCCCCTCTACTGTTTCCCCATGTGAAACCAGGGTCATCAGAGTTAAAACTCCTAAAACTATCAACTAAACTGTACTTTTTTACCAAACTATGGAAGTTAACTCCCATGTTTTTGCCCTCACTAGGAGAGTTGAAATCACCTCCAACGATTACATGACGATTGGTCATGAAAACGGTGTCTAACTTAAGAAATAGCTCATTTCGTTCTTTTGGTGCAGCATGGGCATATATATTTACCACTCTTAAACTCTTACCCTTCCAGTCAACATCTGTGACCAAAACCCTCCCCTGTATCACAGAAAAACTCCCGACTATTTTAACTTCCACATTCCCACTTAACGTCCCCACCCCAGATGAGTGAACACCCCCAATGCTCCATCTAGAGTCCCCTTTAACCCACTCTTTTGTGAACCCCTTCACATCCTCCACAGTCTTTAGGTGGACCTCTTGCAAGAGGCACAAAGAAAAATCCACTGAACTTAAATGAGAAAAAACTACTGCTCTCTTTGATGCATTTCTCAACCCCCTCACATTTATAGTTAATATATGAAATAAAGACAGACTATGCAAAAAAAAGAAAAATGGAGGAAGTGACAGAAAAAAAAGGAGCCCAAAACAGTATGCTCACTCACGTTGCTCTTTCCACCAATCATGGCAGAAAGTCCTCCTCATCTGGCTCCTTCAGTGGGAAAGAGCACTCTGAACTGGAAGGGCTATCTTCTGAGAGTACGGGGCAGCTTCTCGGGGCAGGAGGAGCATCCGAGGAGAATACAGCTATGCAGGGAGGCTCTCCTGGGACACCGCTAGCTGGAACCTTACTACTGGACGATGCAGTCATGCCTTTCTGGGTTAACGCCTCCCCAGCTTCCTCACTCTCCAGGCAATCGTCCACAGCTGCCGCAGCGCTGCCCCCCTCCTTTGCCGCATTGTCAGTGATCTCATGCACCTGTCCAGTCTCCTTTCCCTCCTGCATTTCTTCCCAAACCTCAGAAACAAGTACCCCAAACCTGTTCGCCTCAACGAGCAGAGGAGAGGATGGTGGTGAAAGCAACAAGCTCGTCTTTGCCCTCTTTCTCTTACTTTTTCCTCCTTTCTTCCCCGCGACCCACTCAATAACAGAAGAAGCCTCCTCCAAACTCTCAGCTTCCCCCCCCTGCTTCCCCCAGGCGTCCTCGCTCTCTGCCTGGACTGACACCACCTCCAGTGCATCTGCCCCCTTTGTCTCCACCACTCCTCCCGTGAGCTCGGCAATTACGTCCTCAATTGCTCTTAAGGATGTGGAGCGTGGGTCGTCACATGCGGGTCCATCCCTGTGTTGCGCACCTGGGGCCACCGACTCCCGTCTGGCAGCACGTGCATACGAAGACCCCACTTCTGGGCAATGCCCAAATAAATGTCCTTCCAGCCCACATAAACTACATTTTTTTGGCTGATCACAATTTCTCATGGTGTGTCCCAAACTATCACAGTTTCTGCACCGCACCTGTCTGCAAGACCTTGCCAGGTGTCCATATGAAGCACATTGCCTGCAGTACAGCGGCTGACCCCCATAGACTAGGAAACCTCTATGGGAGCCAATGGTGAAGGTAGCGGGGGGATGGCAAAAACCATCATAACCATTCGGGTCTTCCTTCAGCATGACCCGGAATTGCCGTTTTCCGGTCCATATCCCCAGCACATCCTTAATGTCTCCCATACTTGTTAACACAGTCACGTACCTGGCAAGAAAATACCTGGTTGCTTCCTCTGACACCCAAGGGTTGTAAATGTGCACAGTCACAATGCGCTCACCAGTACGACACAGGCTGAGCACCCTGAAGTTTTTCAGCAATCCGTCTGCCAATCGAAGTGCTAATCCTTTCACCTCCTCCATCTTGGTAACGGTGTAAAACGTGACGTCGTAATACTTGTCCGTGGCGTTTTTCTGCAGACACAGAAGGTCGTCAATCTTGAGGCACAGAGCTCCAAACAGAATGGCTTGTCCAAAAATCTTTCTCTCCATTAACTCGTCGGTACTGTTCCACACAAACCTAAGCGTATTTTTCAGCACGGCATGCACCTGCTGTGAGTTAGCTGACGATGTCATTGTAGACTGTCAACAGATCCTCCTCTTACTCAATCTTAGCCAAAAGGCCGAGAAGCGATAACCCCCGCTGGTTGCTTCCAGCGCCCACCTCCCGGAGCAGTTCTCCCCCTGCCGTGGCGCAGTGGTTTCAACTGCGCATAACAACGGCTGAGTCTCAGCACCTCCTCCCGAGCGCGCCTCGTCGCACCGCTCAACCTTGCCGGGGGCGGCGTTTTATTTCCTTTTCACAAACGCACGAGGCTCGGCCACACGGCAGAGCCTGCCAAAAATAGTTTTAACTCATTGGCGTCCCTCTCCACGGAAGTCTTTAGTAAAAGGCGAAAGACTTGTACGTTATGAAGAGAAACCCGAGTAAGTACGGGCCCCTCCTCCAGAGCCGCCGACGAGCCTAGTCGTCCCGGCCACTACCCTCACGGTAAGCCTCACTCTGCCTCTCGAGTCCCAAGTACCAGGCCACGCCCGTTCCCCTACCCCTCCCCAGGTCATGGCAGGCTCTATCCAATCGGGCTGCGGAGAGACGAAGGCCTGGCTTTTGGACAGAGGCTACCGAACGACTCGGGCTCTTGTAGCCTCTCGATGACGAGTGAGAGAAAGGGAGGGGAAATGTGGCCGATCGCTTCTCGGCCTTTTGGCCAAGACTGCAATGGCCTCCTCTTTCTGGTTAAAACCTTTGCCGGTTTGGGGCTTCGTTTTGTGTCACCAGCTTTTCTGGGAGGAGATTCACCTCATTCCTTGTGAATAAAATTTCAACTTTGCCGTAGCTGAAAAACTTTTGCAACAAGGAATTCATTGGTCCCGAGGACTGCCTACCTGTCCTCTGCCGGACTGCCACCTTGACCAGACCAAAGACGAGAAGGTAAGTGTGTTTTATTCACCGATTTAGCAGTTGTAGCAGGTTTTCTTGCTTCATTTGAGGTGTTTTAGTTTCTTGTATCCTTTCTACGCTGCGGTTCCTCCACCGTGTTGGCCAACCGTGCCGGGCCTACGGAGGCGCCGCAGTGTCCCCTCCCCACCTTCTGAGAGGCTCTATCCAATCGGAGAAATGAAGGCCTGGCTTTTGGACACAGGCTACCGAGCATCCGAAATACTCGGGCTCTCGATGACGAGTGGGAGAAAGGGAGGGGAAGTGCAGGGCACATTTAACAGCCATGCCGGTCCCAAATATCCCCTCGTCGTCTGCCAATCATAAAGTGCAAATCTCGCTGCCTTCTTCGAGGCTTCAGCTGGCCGCCCCCCCTCGACTGGCGCCTTTTTCGGGCCGGCGTCCGGCAGAGCGACGACCTCTGCGTTTGGGTCAGTATTTTGGTTTTACACAAGGCAGGAGAAGGGTGCACCGCCCCCGGAGGCACTGCAATACCGGGTCGATGCGTGGAGTGGACGGAGCAAGCCCCTCGTCTCAGCTCCCGGTGCTAAAAATCCATTTAATATGTTGCCCCCTTATAGGGGACATATCAGATATTAAACTGATAAGAACAGATACTACACTTGATCTTAGCCAAAAGGCCGAGAAGCGATAACCCCCGCTGGTTGCTTCCAGCGCCCACCTCCCGGAGCAGTTCTCCCCCTGCCGTGGCGCAGTGGTTTCAACTGCGCATAACAACGGCTGAGTCTCAGCACCTCCTCCCGAGCGCGCCTCGTCGCACCGCTCAACCTTGCCGGGGGCGGCGTTTTATTTCCTTTTCACAAACGCACGAGGCTCGGCCACACGGCAGAGCCTGCCAAAAATAGTTTTAACTCATTGGCGTCCCTCTCCACGGAAGTCTTTAGTAAAAGGCGAAAGACTTGTACGTTATGAAGAGAAACCCGAGTAAGTACGGGCCCCTCCTCCAGAGCCGCCGACGAGCCTAGTCGTCCCGGCCACTACCCTCACGGTAAGCCTCACTCTGCCTCTCGAGTCCCAAGTACCAGGCCACGCCCGTTCCCCTACCCCTCCCCAGGTCATGGCAGGCTCTATCCAATCGGGCTGCGGAGAGACGAAGGCCTGGCTTTTGGACAGAGGCTACCGAACGACTCGGGCTCTTGTAGCCTCTCGATGACGAGTGAGAGAAAGGGAGGGGAAATGTGGCCGATCGCTTCTCGGCCTTTTGGCCAAGACTGCAATGGCCTCCTCTTTCTGGTTAAAACCTTTGCCGGTTTGGGGCTTCGTTTTGTGTCACCAGCTTTTCTGGGAGGAGATTCACCTCATTCCTTGTGAATAAAATTTCAACTTTGCCGTAGCTGAAAAACTTTTGCAACAAGGAATTCATTGGTCCCGAGGACTGCCTACCTGTCCTCTGCCGGACTGCCACCTTGACCAGACCAAAGACGAGAAGGTAAGTGTGTTTTATTCACCGATTTAGCAGTTGTAGCAGGTTTTCTTGCTTCATTTGAGGTGTTTTAGTTTCTTGTATCCTTTCTACGCTGCGGTTCCTCCACCGTGTTGGCCAACCGTGCCGGGCCTACGGAGGCGCCGCAGTGTCCCCTCCCCACCTTCTGAGAGGCTCTATCCAATCGGAGAAATGAAGGCCTGGCTTTTGGACACAGGCTACCGAGCATCCGAAATACTCGGGCTCTCGATGACGAGTGGGAGAAAGGGAGGGGAAGTGCAGGGCACATTTAACAGCCATGCCGGTCCCAAATATCCCCTCGTCGTCTGCCAATCATAAAGTGCAAATCTCGCTGCCTTCTTCGAGGCTTCAGCTGGCCGCCCCCCCTCGACTGGCGCCTTTTTCGGGCCGGCGTCCGGCAGAGCGACGAACCTCTGCGTTTGGGTCAGTATTTTGGTTTTACACAAGGCAGGAGAAGGGTGCACCGCCCCCGGAGGCACTGCAATACCGGGTCGATGCGTGGAGTGGACGGAGCAAGCCCCTCGTCTCAGCTCCCGGTGCTAAAAATCCATTTAATATGTTGCCCCCTTATAGGGGACATATCAGATATTAAACTGATAAGAACAGATACTACACTTGATCTTAGCCAAAAGGCCGAGAAGCGATAACCCCCGCTGGTTGCTTCCAGCGCCCACCTCCCGGAGCAGTTCTCCCCCTGCCGTGGCGCAGTGGTTTCAACTGCGCATAACAACGGCTGAGTCTCAGCACCTCCTCCCGAGCGCGCCTCGTCGCACCGCTCAACCTTGCCGGGGGCGGCGTTTTATTTCCTTTTCACAAACGCACGAGGCTCGGCCACACGGCAGAGCCTGCCAAAAATAGTTTTAACTCATTGGCGTCCCTCTCCACGGAAGTCTTTAGTAAAAGGCGAAAGACTTGTACGTTATGAAGAGAAACCCGAGTAAGTACGGGCCCCTCCTCCAGAGCCGCCGACGAGCCTAGTCGTCCCGGCCACTACCCTCACGGTAAGCCTCACTCTGCCTCTCGAGTCCCAAGTACCAGGCCACGCCCGTTCCCCTACCCCTCCCCAGGTCATGGCAGGCTCTATCCAATCGGGCTGCGGAGAGACGAAGGCCTGGCTTTTGGACAGAGGCTACCGAACGACTCGGGCTCTTGTAGCCTCTCGATGACGAGTGAGAGAAAGGGAGGGGAAATGTGGCCGATCGCTTCTCGGCCTTTTGGCCAAGACTGCAATGGCCTCCTCTTTCTGGTTAAAACCTTTGCCGGTTTGGGGCTTCGTTTTGTGTCACCAGCTTTTCTGGGAGGAGATTCACCTCATTCCTTGTGAATAAAATTTCAACTTTGCCGTAGCTGAAAAACTTTTGCAACAAGGAATTCATTGGTCCCGAGGACTGCCTACCTGTCCTCTGCCGGACTGCCACCTTGACCAGACCAAAGACGAGAAGGTAAGTGTGTTTTATTCACCGATTTAGCAGTTGTAGCAGGTTTTCTTGCTTCATTTGAGGTGTTTTAGTTTCTTGTATCCTTTCTACGCTGCGGTTCCTCCACCGTGTTGGCCAACCGTGCCGGGCCTACGGAGGCGCCGCAGTGTCCCCTCCCCACCTTCTGAGAGGCTCTATCCAATCGGAGAAATGAAGGCCTGGCTTTTGGACACAGGCTACCGAGCATCCGAAATACTCGGGCTCTCGATGACGAGTGGGAGAAAGGGAGGGGAAGTGCAGGGCACATTTAACAGCCATGCCGGTCCCAAATATCCCCTCGTCGTCTGCCAATCATAAAGTGCAAATCTCGCTGCCTTCTTCGAGGCTTCAGCTGGCCGCCCCCCCTCGACTGGCGCCTTTTTCGGGCCGGCGTCCGGCAGAGCGACGAACCTCTGCGTTTGGGTCAGTATTTTGGTTTTACACAAGGCAGGAGAAGGGTGCACCGCCCCCGGAGGCACTGCAATACCGGGTCGATGCGTGGAGTGGACGGAGCAAGCCCCTCGTCTCAGCTCCCGGTGCTAAAAATCCATTTAATATGTTGCCCCCTTATAGGGGACATATCAGATATTAAACTGATAAGAACAGATACTACACTTGATCTTAGCCAAAAGGCCGAGAAGCGATAACCCCCGCTGGTTGCTTCCAGCGCCCACCTCCCGGAGCAGTTCTCCCCCTGCCGTGGCGCAGTGGTTTCAACTGCGCATAACAACGGCTGAGTCTCAGCACCTCCTCCCGAGCGCGCCTCGTCGCACCGCTCAACCTTGCCGGGGGCGGCGTTTTATTTCCTTTTCACAAACGCACGAGGCTCGGCCACACGGCAGAGCCTGCCAAAAATAGTTTTAACTCATTGGCGTCCCTCTCCACGGAAGTCTTTAGTAAAAGGCGAAAGACTTGTACGTTATGAAGAGAAACCCGAGTAAGTACGGGCCCCTCCTCCAGAGCCGCCGACGAGCCTAGTCGTCCCGGCCACTACCCTCACGGTAAGCCTCACTCTGCCTCTCGAGTCCCAAGTACCAGGCCACGCCCGTTCCCCTACCCCTCCCCAGGTCATGGCAGGCTCTATCCAATCGGGCTGCGGAGAGACGAAGGCCTGGCTTTTGGACAGAGGCTACCGAACGACTCGGGCTCTTGTAGCCTCTCGATGACGAGTGAGAGAAAGGGAGGGGAAATGTGGCCGATCGCTTCTCGGCCTTTTGGCCAAGACTGCAATGGCCTCCTCTTTCTGGTTAAAACCTTTGCCGGTTTGGGGCTTCGTTTTGTGTCACCAGCTTTTCTGGGAGGAGATTCACCTCATTCCTTGTGAATAAAATTTCAACTTTGCCGTAGCTGAAAAACTTTTGCAACAAGGAATTCATTGGTCCCGAGGACTGCCTACCTGTCCTCTGCCGGACTGCCACCTTGACCAGACCAAAGACGAGAAGGTAAGTGTGTTTTATTCACCGATTTAGCAGTTGTAGCAGGTTTTCTTGCTTCATTTGAGGTGTTTTAGTTTCTTGTATCCTTTCTACGCTGCGGTTCCTCCACCGTGTTGGCCAACCGTGCCGGGCCTACGGAGGCGCCGCAGTGTCCCCTCCCCACCTTCTGAGAGGCTCTATCCAATCGGAGAAATGAAGGCCTGGCTTTTGGACACAGGCTACCGAGCATCCGAAATACTCGGGCTCTCGATGACGAGTGGGAGAAAGGGAGGGGAAGTGCAGGGCACATTTAACAGCCATGCCGGTCCCAAATATCCCCTCGTCGTCTGCCAATCATAAAGTGCAAATCTCGCTGCCTTCTTCGAGGCTTCAGCTGGCCGCCCCCCCTCGACTGGCGCCTTTTTCGGGCCGGCGTCCGGCAGAGCGACGACCTCTGCGTTTGGGTCAGTATTTTGGTTTTACACAAGGCAGGAGAAGGGTGCACCGCCCCCGGAGGCACTGCAATACCGGGTCGATGCGTGGAGTGGACGGAGCAAGCCCCTCGTCTCAGCTCCCGGTGCTAAAAATCCATTTAATATGTTGCCCCCTTATAGGGGACATATCAGATATTAAACTGATAAGAACAGATACTACACTTGATCTTAGCCAAAAGGCCGAGAAGCGATAACCCCCGCTGGTTGCTTCCAGCGCCCACCTCCCGGAGCAGTTCTCCCCCTGCCGTGGCGCAGTGGTTTCAACTGCGCATAACAACGGCTGAGTCTCAGCACCTCCTCCCGAGCGCGCCTCGTCGCACCGCTCAACCTTGCCGGGGGCGGCGTTTTATTTCCTTTTCACAAACGCACGAGGCTCGGCCACACGGCAGAGCCTGCCAAAAATAGTTTTAACTCATTGGCGTCCCTCTCCACGGAAGTCTTTAGTAAAAGGCGAAAGACTTGTACGTTATGAAGAGAAACCCGAGTAAGTACGGGCCCCTCCTCCAGAGCCGCCGACGAGCCTAGTCGTCCCGGCCACTACCCTCACGGTAAGCCTCACTCTGCCTCTCGAGTCCCAAGTACCAGGCCACGCCCGTTCCCCTACCCCTCCCCAGGTCATGGCAGGCTCTATCCAATCGGGCTGCGGAGAGACGAAGGCCTGGCTTTTGGACAGAGGCTACCGAACGACTCGGGCTCTTGTAGCCTCTCGATGACGAGTGAGAGAAAGGGAGGGGAAATGTGGCCGATCGCTTCTCGGCCTTTTGGCCAAGACTGCAATGGCCTCCTCTTTCTGGTTAAAACCTTTGCCGGTTTGGGGCTTCGTTTTGTGTCACCAGCTTTTCTGGGAGGAGATTCACCTCATTCCTTGTGAATAAAATTTCAACTTTGCCGTAGCTGAAAAACTTTTGCAACAAGGAATTCATTGGTCCCGAGGACTGCCTACCTGTCCTCTGCCGGACTGCCACCTTGACCAGACCAAAGACGAGAAGGTAAGTGTGTTTTATTCACCGATTTAGCAGTTGTAGCAGGTTTTCTTGCTTCATTTGAGGTGTTTTAGTTTCTTGTATCCTTTCTACGCTGCGGTTCCTCCACCGTGTTGGCCAACCGTGCCGGGCCTACGGAGGCGCCGCAGTGTCCCCTCCCCACCTTCTGAGAGGCTCTATCCAATCGGAGAAATGAAGGCCTGGCTTTTGGACACAGGCTACCGAGCATCCGAAATACTCGGGCTCTCGATGACGAGTGGGAGAAAGGGAGGGGAAGTGCAGGGCACATTTAACAGCCATGCCGGTCCCAAATATCCCCTCGTCGTCTGCCAATCATAAAGTGCAAATCTCGCTGCCTTCTTCGAGGCTTCAGCTGGCCGCCCCCCCTCGACTGGCGCCTTTTTCGGGCCGGCGTCCGGCAGAGCGACGAACCTCTGCGTTTGGGTCAGTATTTTGGTTTTACACAAGGCAGGAGAAGGGTGCACCGCCCCCGGAGGCACTGCAATACCGGGTCGATGCGTGGAGTGGACGGAGCAAGCCCCTCGTCTCAGCTCCCGGTGCTAAAAATCCATTTAATATGTTGCCCCCTTATAGGGGACATATCAGATATTAAACTGATAAGAACAGATTTTTTTTTCTTTTGAGAAAAATTTTATTGACACTCAATTCAAACATGATTCATAATATGTCAATTCCAAGTTACCTTTTAAAATACAACACGTCAATAAATAGATAAATGTTCTCTGTAAAACAACATTTAAAAAAAGTGTTTAAAATGCATTACAGATAACGTCATAAATTAAAGGTATAAAATGGTTTTCAGCTTGTCCATGTCAGTGAGTGTCTCTGTTAAAATGTCTTCAAAGCGGAGTGCATTTGTTAAAATAAAACTCACAAAAAATAAATGGATAATAAAAGCTCTTCTCCAAGTCCACTTTGTGCAGGAGTGTAGTGAGTCCCTATCAAAGGGGAACTCATTCAGCTCCCCCAAACAGATTTGGTCTCTCGGGATCTTGTCCAGGCGCTCAGAGGAGACCCTCACCCTGTAGCTCCTTCCCACCAACCTCACCCGGAGGGTCAGGCCGCCGCTGCCTTGAACTTTCCTTGTGTGGCTCCGGCTCCTCCGTCCGAATGGGCACAGAGGCGATTCTTCTTTGTGGCTGTGTCCTAGGCCCGCCGCCTGCAGCTCTGGCCGTTTGGACCGTTGCTGCGGCCATCCGGATCACAGCCACGGGGGGGATCTGCATGTGCTTTCTTGCCAGCAAGTTTCTGGAGGTCCATATGGCGTCTTTGATGGCGGCTAGGGTGAGCCACTGTTTGGCAAATGTACGTGCTGGTATCTGATTTCCTTGGCTCACCCCGTACAGCACCAGCTGTGGTGTGAGGACCTCCCTTGCTGGCAAGTACGGGAATTGCAAGGAGCCGGCCGTTGCCCACTGTTCTACGGCAGCGCTGCACTCCCAGAGCAGATGCCTTACCGACTCAGGCGCGCCACAACCTGGTCGGGGGCAAGTTGAGTGCGCCGACATGCCCCGGGAGTGCATTACGGACCTGACTGGGAGGATCTCATGAGCCACCATCCATGACAGGTCCCGGAGTCTGTTTGGAAGAGCTGGATGGTTCACGTTGCGCCAAACTGTTGAGGGCTCGCCGAATGCAAGCCCGCGCACTGGACTCACTGGTTCCCGCTCCTGCACAACAGAAATGAGAGAGCGGTGAGTGGTTAAAACCTGCAACTCCTCCTGCTCAAGGTTAAAATGCCTTAAAAATGACTGGATAAAAGCATAGGCTGGTGGCAGGTTAAAAGACACTGGTACTTTGAGACTTGTGGGTAAGATCTTAAGTTTTCTGAGGTAGGACCCCATCCAGAACCGTGTCATTGCTGCGGTCTTGGGGTTTCTGGATGGGGCTGTGGCGGTTGCCATGTGTAGTGCTGTGTATCTGCTTCCTAGGAACAAGTGCAGGTCTGGCACTCCTTTTCCTCCTTTCTCCTTTGGCTTCTTCATCACGCTTCGTCTCAGTCTTTCCCACTTGGAGCCCCACAAAAAATAAAAGATGGCTCGTTCCAGGTCTAAGATCACTCTCCTAGGCGGGATAAAAACAGAACTGATGAGTAAAAGCAAAGGTAAAATCACTGCTTTGATGATTAAAACCTTTCCTTCTAAAGTCAGTCCTCTAAGTGTCCAGTACCCTAGTCTCTGCCTGACTTTCCCTACTATGTCTGCCCAATTTGATAAGAACAGATACTACACTTGATCTTAGCCAAAAGGCCGAGAAGCGATAACCCCCGCTGGTTGCTTCCAGCGCCCACCTCCCGGAGCAGTTCTCCCCCTGCCGTGGCGCAGTGGTTTCAACTGCGCATAACAACGGCTGAGTCTCAGCACCTCCTCCCGAGCGCGCCTCGTCGCACCGCTCAACCTTGCCGGGGGCGGCGTTTTATTTCCTTTTCACAAACGCACGAGGCTCGGCCACACGGCAGAGCCTGCCAAAAATAGTTTTAACTCATTGCGTCCCTCTCCACGGAAGTCTTTAGTAAAAGGCGAAAGACTTGTACGTTATGAAGAGAAACCCGAGTAAGTACGGGCCCCTCCTCCAGAGCCGCCGACGAGCCTAGTCGTCCCGGCCACTACCCTCACGGTAAGCCTCACTCTGCCTCTCGAGTCCCAAGTACCAGGCCACGCCCGTTCCCCTACCCCTCCCCAGGTCATGGCAGGCTCTATCCAATCGGGCTGCGGAGAGACGAAGGCCTGGCTTTTGGACAGAGGCTACCGAACGACTCGGGCTCTTGTAGCCTCTCGATGACGAGTGAGAGAAAGGGAGGGGAAATGTGGCCGATCGCTTCTCGGCCTTTTGGCCAAGACTGCAATGGCCTCCTCTTTCTGGTTAAAACCTTTGCCGGTTTGGGGCTTCGTTTTGTGTCACCAGCTTTTCTGGGAGGAGATTCACCTCATTCCTTGTGAATAAAATTTCAACTTTGCCGTAGCTGAAAAACTTTTGCAACAAGGAATTCATTGGTCCCGAGGACTGCCTACCTGTCCTCTGCCGGACTGCCACCTTGACCAGACCAAAGACGAGAAGGTAAGTGTGTTTTATTCACCGATTTAGCAGTTGTAGCAGGTTTTCTTGCTTCATTTGAGGTGTTTTAGTTTCTTGTATCCTTTCTACGCTGCGGTTCCTCCACCGTGTTGGCCAACCGTGCCGGGCCTACGGAGGCGCCGCAGTGTCCCCTCCCCACCTTCTGAGAGGCTCTATCCAATCGGAGAAATGAAGGCCTGGCTTTTGGACACAGGCTACCGAGCATCCGAAATACTCGGGCTCTCGATGACGAGTGGGAGAAAGGGAGGGGAAGTGCAGGGCACATTTAACAGCCATGCCGGTCCCAAATATCCCCTCGTCGTCTGCCAATCATAAAGTGCAAATCTCGCTGCCTTCTTCGAGGCTTCAGCTGGCCGCCCCCCCTCGACTGGCGCCTTTTTCGGGCCGGCGTCCGGCAGAGCGACGAACCTCTGCGTTTGGGTCAGTATTTTGGTTTTACACAAGGCAGGAGAAGGGTGCACCGCCCCCGGAGGCACTGCAATACCGGGTCGATGCGTGGAGTGGACGGAGCAAGCCCCTCGTCTCAGCTCCCGGTGCTAAAAATCCATTTAATATGTTGCCCCCTTATAGGGGACATATCAGATATTAAACTGATAAGAACAGATTTTTTTTTCTTTTGAGAAAAATTTTATTGACACTCAATTCAAACATGATTCATAATATGTCAATTCCAAGTTACCCTTTTAAAATACAACACGTCAATAAATAGATAAATGTTCTCTGTAAAACAACATTTAAAAAAAAGTGTTTAAAATGCATTACAGATAACGTCATAAATTAAAGGTATAAAATGGTTTTCAGCTTGTCCATGTCAGTGAGTGTCTCTGTTAAAATGTCTTCAAAGCGGAGTGCATTTGTTAAAATAAAACTCACAAAAAATAAATGGATAATAAAAGCTCTTCTCCAAGTCCACTTTGTGCAGGAGTGTAGTGAGTCCCTATCAAAGGGGAACTCATTCAGCTCCCCCAAACAGATTTGGTCTCTCGGGATCTTGTCCAGGCGCTCAGAGGAGACCCTCACCCTGTAGCTCCTTCCCACCAACCTCACCCGGAGGGTCAGGCCGCCGCTGCCTTGAACTTTCCTTGTGTGGCTCCGGCTCCTCCGTCCGAATGGGCACAGAGGCGATTCTTCTTTGTGGCTGTGTCCTAGGCCCGCCGCCTGCAGCTCTGGCCGTTTGGACCGTTGCTGCGGCCATCCGGATCACAGCCACGGGGGGGATCTGCATGTGCTTTCTTGCCAGCAAGTTTCTGGAGGTCCATATGGCGTCTTTGATGGCGGCTAGGGTGAGCCACTGTTTGGCAAATGTACGTGCTGGTATCTGATTTCCTTGGCTCACCCCGTACAGCACCAGCTGTGGTGTGAGGACCTCCCTTGCTGGCAAGTACGGGAATTGCAAGGAGCCGGCCGTTGCCCACTGTTCTACGGCAGCGCTGCACTCCCAGAGCAGATGCCTTACCGACTCAGGCGCGCCACAACCTGGTCGGGGGCAAGTTGAGTGCGCCGACATGCCCCGGGAGTGCATTACGGACCTGACTGGGAGGATCTCATGAGCCACCATCCATGACAGGTCCCGGAGTCTGTTTGGAAGAGCTGGATGGTTCACGTTGCGCCAAACTGTTGAGGGCTCGCCGAATGCAAGCCCGCGCACTGGACTCACTGGTTCCCGCTCCTGCACAACAGAAATGAGAGAGCGGTGAGTGGTTAAAACCTGCAACTCCTCCTGCTCAAGGTTAAAATGCCTTAAAAATGACTGGATAAAAGCATAGGCTGGTGGCAGGTTAAAAGACACTGGTACTTTGAGACTTGTGGGTAAGATCTTAAGTTTTCTGAGGTAGGACCCCATCCAGAACCGTGTCATTGCTGCGGTCTTGGGGTTTCTGGATGGGGCTGTGGCGGTTGCCATGTGTAGTGCTGTGTATCTGCTTCCTAGGAACAAGTGCAGGTCTGGCACTCCTTTTCCTCCTTTCTCCTTTGGCTTCTTCATCACGCTTCGTCTCAGTCTTTCCCACTTGGAGCCCCACAAAAAATAAAAGATGGCTCGTTCCAGGTCTAAGATCACTCTCCTAGGCGGGATAAAAACAGAACTGATGAGTAAAAGCAAAGGTAAAATCACTGCTTTGATGATTAAAACCTTTCCTTCTAAAGTCAGTCCTCTAAGTGTCCAGTACCCTAGTCTCTGCCTGACTTTCCCTACTATGTCTGCCCAATTTGATAAGAACAGATACTACACTTGATCTTAGCCAAAAGGCCGAGAAGCGATAACCCCCGCTGGTTGCTTCCAGCGCCCACCTCCCGGAGCAGTTCTCCCCCTGCCGTGGCGCAGTGGTTTCAACTGCGCATAACAACGGCTGAGTCTCAGCACCTCCTCCCGAGCGCGCCTCGTCGCACCGCTCAACCTTGCCGGGGGCGGCGTTTTATTTCCTTTTCACAAACGCACGAGGCTCGGCCACACGGCAGAGCCTGCCAAAAATAGTTTTAACTCATTGGCGTCCCTCTCCACGGAAGTCTTTAGTAAAAGGCGAAAGACTTGTACGTTATGAAGAGAAACCCGAGTAAGTACGGGCCCCTCCTCCAGAGCCGCCGACGAGCCTAGTCGTCCCGGCCACTACCCTCACGGTAAGCCTCACTCTGCCTCTCGAGTCCCAAGTACCAGGCCACGCCCGTTCCCCTACCCCTCCCCAGGTCATGGCAGGCTCTATCCAATCGGGCTGCGGAGAGACGAAGGCCTGGCTTTTGGACAGAGGCTACCGAACGACTCGGGCTCTTGTAGCCTCTCGATGACGAGTGAGAGAAAGGGAGGGGAAATGTGGCCGATCGCTTCTCGGCCTTTTGGCCAAGACTGCAATGGCCTCCTCTTTCTGGTTAAAACCTTTGCCGGTTTGGGGCTTCGTTTTGTGTCACCAGCTTTTCTGGGAGGAGATTCACCTCATTCCTTGTGAATAAAATTTCAACTTTGCCGTAGCTGAAAAACTTTTGCAACAAGGAATTCATTGGTCCCGAGGACTGCCTACCTGTCCTCTGCCGGACTGCCACCTTGACCAGACCAAAGACGAGAAGGTAAGTGTGTTTTATTCACCGATTTAGCAGTTGTAGCAGGTTTTCTTGCTTCATTTGAGGTGTTTTAGTTTCTTGTATCCTTTCTACGCTGCGGTTCCTCCACCGTGTTGGCCAACCGTGCCGGGCCTACGGAGGCGCCGCAGTGTCCCCTCCCCACCTTCTGAGAGGCTCTATCCAATCGGAGAAATGAAGGCCTGGCTTTTGGACACAGGCTACCGAGCATCCGAAATACTCGGGCTCTCGATGACGAGTGGGAGAAAGGGAGGGGAAGTGCAGGGCACATTTAACAGCCATGCCGGTCCCAAATATCCCCTCGTCGTCTGCCAATCATAAAGTGCAAATCTCGCTGCCTTCTTCGAGGCTTCAGCTGGCCGCCCCCCCTCGACTGGCGCCTTTTTCGGGCCGGCGTCCGGCAGAGCGACGAACCTCTGCGTTTGGGTCAGTATTTTGGTTTTACACAAGGCAGGAGAAGGGTGCACCGCCCCCGGAGGCACTGCAATACCGGGTCGATGCGTGGAGTGGACGGAGCAAGCCCCTCGTCTCAGCTCCCGGTGCTAAAAATCCATTTAATATGTTGCCCCCTTATAGGGGACATATCAGATATTAAACTGATAAGAACAGATACTACACTTGATCTTAGCCAAAAGGCCGAGAAGCGATAACCCCCGCTGGTTGCTTCCAGCGCCCACCTCCCGGAGCAGTTCTCCCCCTGCCGTGGCGCAGTGGTTTCAACTGCGCATAACAACGGCTGAGTCTCAGCACCTCCTCCCGAGCGCGCCTCGTCGCACCGCTCAACCTTGCCGGGGGCGGCGTTTTATTTCCTTTTCACAAACGCACGAGGCTCGGCCACACGGCAGAGCCTGCCAAAAATAGTTTTAACTCATTGGCGTCCCTCTCCACGGAAGTCTTTAGTAAAAGGCGAAAGACTTGTACGTTATGAAGAGAAACCCGAGTAAGTACGGGCCCCTCCTCCAGAGCCGCCGACGAGCCTAGTCGTCCCGGCCACTACCCTCACGGTAAGCCTCACTCTGCCTCTCGAGTCCCAAGTACCAGGCCACGCCCGTTCCCCTACCCCTCCCCAGGTCATGGCAGGCTCTATCCAATCGGGCTGCGGAGAGACGAAGGCCTGGCTTTTGGACAGAGGCTACCGAACGACTCGGGCTCTTGTAGCCTCTCGATGACGAGTGAGAGAAAGGGAGGGGAAATGTGGCCGATCGCTTCTCGGCCTTTTGGCCAAGACTGCAATGGCCTCCTCTTTCTGGTTAAAACCTTTGCCGGTTTGGGGCTTCGTTTTGTGTCACCAGCTTTTCTGGGAGGAGATTCACCTCATTCCTTGTGAATAAAATTTCAACTTTGCCGTAGCTGAAAAACTTTTGCAACAAGGAATTCATTGGTCCCGAGGACTGCCTACCTGTCCTCTGCCGGACTGCCACCTTGACCAGACCAAAGACGAGAAGGTAAGTGTGTTTTATTCACCGATTTAGCAGTTGTAGCAGGTTTTCTTGCTTCATTTGAGGTGTTTTAGTTTCTTGTATCCTTTCTACGCTGCGGTTCCTCCACCGTGTTGGCCAACCGTGCCGGGCCTACGGAGGCGCCGCAGTGTCCCCTCCCCACCTTCTGAGAGGCTCTATCCAATCGGAGAAATGAAGGCCTGGCTTTTGGACACAGGCTACCGAGCATCCGAAATACTCGGGCTCTCGATGACGAGTGGGAGAAAGGGAGGGGAAGTGCAGGGCACATTTAACAGCCATGCCGGTCCCAAATATCCCCTCGTCGTCTGCCAATCATAAAGTGCAAATCTCGCTGCCTTCTTCGAGGCTTCAGCTGGCCGCCCCCCCTCGACTGGCGCCTTTTTCGGGCCGGCGTCCGGCAGAGCGACGAACCTCTGCGTTTGGGTCAGTATTTTGGTTTTACACAAGGCAGGAGAAGGGTGCACCACCCCCGGAGGCACTGCAATACCGGGTCGATGCGTGGAGTGGACGGAGCAAGCCCCTCGTCTCAGCTCCCGGTGCTAAAAATCCATTTAATATGTTGCCCCCTTATAGGGGACATATCAGATATTAAACTGAGAAGAACAGATTTTTTTTTCTTTTGAGAAAAATTTTATTGACACTCAATTCAAACATGATTCATAATATGTCAATTCCAAGTTACCTTTTAAAATACAACATGTCAATAAATAGATAAATGTTCTCTGTAAAGCAACATTTAAAAAAAGTGTTTAAAATGCATTACAGATAACGTCATAAATTAAAGGTATAAAATGGTTTTCAGCTTGTCCATGTCTGTGAGTGTCTGTTAAAAGTCTTCAAAGCGGAGTGCATTTGTTAAAATAAAACTCACAAAAAATAAATGGATAATAAAAGCTCTTCTCCAAGTCCACTGTTGTGCAGGAGTGTAGTGAGTCCCTATCAAAGGGGAACTCATTCAGCTCCCCCAAAAGATTTGGACTCTCGGGATCTTGTGCAGGCGCTCAGAGGAGACCCTCACCCTGTAGCTCCTTCCCACCAACCTCACCCGGAGGGTCAGGCCGCCGCTGCCTTGAACTTTCCTTGTGTGGCTCCGGCTCCTCCGTCCGAATGGGCACAGAGGCGATTCTTCTTTGTGGCTGTGTCCTAGGCCCGCCGCCTGCAGCTCTGGCCGTTTGGACCGTTGCTGCGGCCATCCGGATCACAGCCACGGGGGGGATCTGCATGTGCTTTCTTGCCAGCAAGTTTCTGGAGGTCCATATGGCGTCTTTGATGGCGGCTAGGGTGAGCCACTGTTTGGCAAATGTACGTGCTGGTATCTGATTTCCTTGGCTCACCCCGTACAGCACCAGCTGTGGTGTGAGGACCTCCCTTGCTGGCAAGTACGGGAATTGCAAGGAGCCGGCCGTTGCCCACTGTTCTACGGCAGCGCTGCACTCCCAGAGCAGATGCCTTACCGACTCAGGCGCGCCACAACCTGGTCGGGGGCAAGTTGAGTGCGCCGACATGCCCCGGGAGTGCATTACGGACCTGACTGGGAGGATCTCATGAGCCACCATCCATGACAGGTCCCGGAGTCTGTTTGGAAGAGCTGGATGGTTCACGTTGCGCCAAACTGTTGAGGGCTCGCCGAATGCAAGCCCGCGCACTGGACTCACTGGTTCCCGCTCCTGCACAACAGAAATGAGAGAGCGGTGAGTGGTTAAAACCTGCAACTCCTCCTGCTCAAGGTTAAAATGCCTTAAAAATGACTGGATAAAAGCATAGGCTGGTGGCAGGTTAAAAGACACTGGTACTTTGAGACTTGTGGGTAAGATCTTAAGTTTTCTGAGGTAGGACCCCATCCAGAACCGTGTCATTGCTGCGGTCTTGGGGTTTCTGGATGGGGCTGTGGCGGTTGCCATGTGTAGTGCTGTGTATCTGCTTCCTAGGAACAAGTGCAGGTCTGGCACTCCTTTTCCTCCTTTCTCCTTTGGCTTCTTCATCACGCTTCGTCTCAGTCTTTCCCACTTGGAGCCCCACAAAAAATAAAAGATGGCTCGTTCCAGGTCTAAGATCACTCTCCTAGGCGGGATAAAAACAGAACTGATGAGTAAAAGCAAAGGTAAAATCACTGCTTTGATGATTAAAACCTTTCCTTCTAAAGTCAGTCCTCTAAGTGTCCAGTACCCTAGTCTCTGCCTGACTTTCCCTACTATGTCTGCCCAATTTGTTTTCCCCTCCCCCTCCCTATCAAACCTGATCCCAAGTATTTTTTGGTCAGTCTGGGTCACAGTCAGGGGGAGTCCTGTCGTCTCAGTCGCTGTCCACGGTCCATAAAAATGGGCTTGGGTCTTGCTTCTGTTCAGCTTTGACCCAGAGGCCTGTCCGAACCAGTCAGTCAAGTCCAGCGTCCTGTTGACAGATAAAAGGTCAGTGCATAAAATGTTGATGTCGTCCATATATAAAATACATTTTGTCTCGAGTCCCCCGCTCCCTGGGACTCCTACCCCATGGATTCGTTGGTCCCTTCTCAAGGTCTGTGCCAGTGGTTCTATACAGATAACGTAGAGGAGGGCAGATAACGGATCAAAAAAAAAAAGGGGGGATTTCAAATGTTTAAAAACACAGCAGTTAGTGGATTTCTTGTGAATGGAGCTCTTCCTTCATTCTCATGGGTGAGAGATGACGGGGTTGAGCTCCATTTCCCTTTCGGACTCTAGGAGTTGGCCTCTGACGCAGGGTTGCATTGAGCTTTGAGTCCTTAGGGGTTGATTGCAGAGCTATAGTTAAAAAAGAGACTTCATTAGGCGAATTGGAGGGGAAGACTCTGGGCTCCTCCACAGATGAACTGTCTGAGTAGCTCTCAGCTCTTCCCCTCTTTTCCGAGGCTCCAGGAGACTCAGAAGACAATTCTGAAATTAGTCTCTTGGCCGGCTGGGCATTGGGGAGGGGGACATCCTCGCTATCACTCTGTGACTGGCCAAATTTTTGTTCTGAGCCAGTCACTGAGCTAGCTCCGCCTTCTGCCTGCACTGCCACTGCTTCCTCCCTGTTCTCCACTTGTGGGGCAGCTGCAGGCCCCTCCCCTTCTCCCGCCTCTACTGGTCCTTCTCCTCCAATCACAGGATTTGGCGGGAGATTTGAATTCTCCAGCCCAGCCTCTTCAATTAGCTCTCTAACTGCTTCGTCTTGTCCGCCATTTTGTGCCTTTGCTGCCTTTAATTTGTTGGCAAACGACTTAGGGCAATCTCTGAAGAGGTGGTTTGTTTCTCCACAAAGATTGCACTTTCTGCCATTGGTGCATTCCTCGAAAGTATGCCCAATTTCTCTACATTTACCACAAATGATCTGCTGGCACGCTTCTGCCAGGTGCCCATTCTCACCACACTTGCGGCAGAGTTTGGGCTGGCCCTGGTAATGAATGTAGCCCCTGTTGTTTCCCAGAACTATCATGGATGGCAGATGTTTCAGGCCCTGGAAGCCTTGAGGGTCTTGCCATTGTTGGATGGGGACCCTCCAAGCGCAATTCCAGATGCCATCCTCATCTCTCACTTTGGTAGCCTGGCCTTTAACAGTGCAAAATCTGCCCAGCCACAAACAAATGTCATCTGCATTCACAGTCTCATTGAACATTCTGACAATTACCGTTTTAGCGGCATTATCAGTCAGTTTCTCAACATTAAATGCAGTAAACTGGGGTTTTTCATTTTCGAAGCGTGTCCAGAAATCTCTGAACACGGCAGCAGAGACAAAACTCACATCGAAACCTTTTCCAAATGGCAGAGTCAAAATACAATTTATATCCTGCGGGGAGAATTTCAAAATGTTCTGGATCATTTTCCTTGAGAAGTCCAGCCTTGACATAACAAGGGTTTTCCCATCTTTTTCTTTGAATGTAAATCTGACACTGTGGTGCCTCCTCATGCCGGCATGGTTGGCCGCCATGGTGGAGGCACCACAACGTAAAAGTGGTAAAAAGAAGCTAAAACACCTAAAACAGTCTAAAACCAAGTCAACTAAAATAAGGTAAAAGAATGCTCTAAAAAGAGCAATAAAATCTACTAAAAATGTTAGAAAGGTGAATAAAACACACTTACCTTGTCTTGTTTGGCCTGGTCGAGATGTTATTCCGGCAGAGTACAGGTAAGCAGTCCTCTGAACCAATGAATTCCTTTGTGTGAAATAATTTCAACTACAACAAAGTTGAAATTTTATTCACAAGGAATAATGTGAGTATCCTCCCAAAAACCTGGTAACACTTCGCCACAAACAGGCAAAAGTTTTATCCAGACACAGGAGGCGATCGCAGTCTTAGCCAAAAGGCCGAGAAGCGATAACCCCCGCTGGTTGCTTCCAGCGCCCACCTCCCGGAGCAGTTCTCCCCCTGCCGTGGCGCAGTGGTTTCAACTGCGCATAACAACGGCTGAGTCTCAGCACCTCCTCCCGAGCGCGCCTCGTCGCACCGCTCAACCTTGCCGGGGGCGGCGTTTTATTTCCTTTTCACAAACGCACGAGGCTCGGCCACACGGCAGAGCCTGCCAAAAATAGTTTTAACTCATTGGCGTCCCTCTCCACGGAAGTCTTTAGTAAAAGGCGAAAGACTTGTACGTTATGAAGAGAAACCCGAGTAAGTACGGGCCCCTCCTCCAGAGCCGCCGACGAGCCTAGTCGTCCCGGCCACTACCCTCACGGTAAGCCTCACTCTGCCTCTCGAGTCCCAAGTACCAGGCCACGCCCGTTCCCCTACCCCTCCCCAGGTCATGGCAGGCTCTATCCAATCGGGCTGCGGAGAGACGAAGGCCTGGCTTTTGGACAGAGGCTACCGAACGACTCGGGCTCTTGTAGCCTCTCGATGACGAGTGAGAGAAAGGGAGGGGAAATGTGGCCGATCGCTTCTCGGCCTTTTGGCCAAGACTGCAATGGCCTCCTCTTTCTGGTTAAAACCTTTGCCGGTTTGGGGCTTCGTTTTGTGTCACCAGCTTTTCTGGGAGGAGATTCACCTCATTCCTTGTGAATAAAATTTCAACTTTGCCGTAGCTGAAAAACTTTTGCAACAAGGAATTCATTGGTCCCGAGGACTGCCTACCTGTCCTCTGCCGGACTGCCACCTTGACCAGACCAAAGACGAGAAGGTAAGTGTGTTTTATTCACCGATTTAGCAGTTGTAGCAGGTTTTCTTGCTTCATTTGAGGTGTTTTAGTTTCTTGTATCCTTTCTACGCTGCGGTTCCTCCACCGTGTTGGCCAACCGTGCCGGGCCTACGGAGGCGCCGCAGTGTCCCCTCCCCACCTTCTGAGAGGCTCTATCCAATCGGAGAAATGAAGGCCTGGCTTTTGGACACAGGCTACCGAGCATCCGAAATACTCGGGCTCTCGATGACGAGTGGGAGAAAGGGAGGGGAAGTGCAGGGCACATTTAACAGCCATGCCGGTCCCAAATATCCCCTCGTCGTCTGCCAATCATAAAGTGCAAATCTCGCTGCCTTCTTCGAGGCTTCAGCTGGCCGCCCCCCCTCGACTGGCGCCTTTTTCGGGCCGGCGTCCGGCAGAGCGACGAACCTCTGCGTTTGGGTCAGTATTTTGGTTTTACACAAGGCAGGAGAAGGGTGCACCGCCCCCGGAGGCACTGCAATACCGGGTCGATGCGTGGAGTGGACGGAGCAAGCCCCTCGTCTCAGCTCCCGGTGCTAAAAATCCATTTAATATGTTGCCCCCTTATAGGGGACATATCAGATATTAAACTGATAAGAACAGATTTTTTTTTTTTTTTTTTTTTTGGAAAATATAATTTATTTGTGACATAAACATTCAATACACACATTTCAGTACTTACATCCCACCTATATTAATCCCACATCCAACACAAAACAACAATCCTCCCCCTCGGCATCTCTATACACAGTGTCCCTTTGTTACCTTAATTAGTAAAAAAAAAAAAAAAAAAAAAAAAACGACATCAACAAAACACAAGGTATACATCAATAACTCATGGAACCCAGTTCTCGAGCCCTCTCTTTTTTTCTTTTTTTCCCATTACGATGCATGGCATGTATGCATGAAGAGACCATAACAAAACCACTCCCATAACCATCATAATAAATCCACAACACCTTCTGTTGACCTCTATGAATTACCATAAATCATTTTCCATCTGTCTTTGATCGAGTCAATACCCCATTTTCTGATCTCTAATTGGTATCGCCTCTCTATTGAGTCTTCAATGCTCTTTATAGTTCCCAACACTGACCACTTGCTTCCTCCATTTAGCCCATCACATCTTACCTCCCACAACTTGTACTTTACTATAGATACGAGAAGCACTACTTTATGCAGTTTCTCCCTCTCCATATTAAATTCCATGTAAAGAACCCCTTCCCATGTCATATCCCTCAAAGACACAAACTTTTTACCCAACCCCTCCCAAATTTGTTGTGCGAAAAAACACTCAAATAATGCATGTTCCACCGTTTCTTTTCCCAAACATCCCTCTCTTGGACAGTACTTACTTCTTGTTAGGCCGTGATTAAACAAGGTGTTTCTTACTGCTAATCTCCTGTGAAGCACCAACCAATTAAAATCTTTCAACTGATTGTCCAACTGCTTAAACTGTGTTCTCTTCCATACTTCAGAAGGAATATGAACAGTTTCTCTTGGGTTGAACCTGGCCATCAATTCCTCATACAGTTTTCTATGATTGAGTACTAAATGACTATCCCAACACTCCTTGTACTTCTTTGCCCAACTGATTATTCCTTTATAGTACAAAGGCATAACCTCAGCTTTGGGAGACCTGTTATCCCATGCTACCCCTAAGGGCCTCAAATGCATAGCAAGCCAAAATTTCATTAAAGAGTGACATTTATGTTTTGGAGGTGACATAGTTATTTTACAGATATTTGAAAAAAAAATCACGTTCAACTTCAACCTGACATTTGGCATGTCTTTACCTCCTCTCTCAATGGGCTGGTACATTATTTCTCTTTTAATATATTCATACCCTCCCCACATGAAATTAAACAACATCCTTTGCAACTTTAAGCAAATCATTGCCGTCATGGGAAAAACACATGCCACATGAAGTAAGGCTGGCAATATATCGGCTTTTATAGCTAGGACTTTGCCACTGAATGACAGTTTTCTCAATTTCCACATGTTGAGCTTTGATAGCACTTTAGCTAATCTTACCTCCCAATTACTTTCAACATCATCCTTATTACCAAAGGATATACCCAATAATGTCATCGGCCCCGCGCACAGGGCAAGCCCATATGGCTTGTCATTCCTATCCTTCCACCTTCCCAGATATTTAATCAGTGACTTCCCTTTATTAATCCTAGACCCTGAAGCACTCGAGAACACTTCAATAACATTAATAGCTTCCTTTAAACAAAAGTCATTTTCTAAATACAATACAGTGTCGTCTGCAAACTGAGATATAACCAATGTTTCCCCACCTGGCAACGGTAGACCCCTGATTTTAGCATTTTTTCTAATTGCACATGCCAAAATTTCAATAAACACAACATACAAAGGGGCTGATGCAGGGCACCCCTGCCTGACGCCCCTGGTTTGCTTAAACAAAACTCCCATGTTGCCATTGACATTAACTCTACTTCCTACCTCTGTGTATAAAATCTTCAGCCAACTTCTAAATCTTTTACCAAACCCAAATCTTTCCAAAATCCTAAATAAAAATTTGTGATTGACCCTATCAAAAGCTTTTTCCTGATCAAGACTGAGCACAATAAGGGGAAAATTTCTATCCTCGGAATAGGCTAGTACATCTCTGTGCATTTGCAGATTCCATTGTATCTGTCTGCCTTGTACTGCACAAGTTTGATCCAGTCCTATAATGAACTCCAAGGCGGATACCAACCTGTTTGTTAGAATTTTACTAAAAATCTTATAATCTGTGCACAACATCGTTAAGGGTCTGTAGTTGGATATATCTCGAACGTCCCCTTTTTTATATAGCAGGGAAATCACCCCCTCTCTCATTGTGCTCCCCATTATCCCAGATGTGCAAATGAAAGTAAACAAATCTAACAACTGAGGCCCAATATCTTCCCAGAAAACCAAGTAAAATTCTTTTGTAAGTCCATCCACTCCTGGCACCTTCCCTTTCTTTAAAGACTGAAGCGCCTTCAAAATTTCTTCCAATTGTATGTCTTTATCCAACTCTAGTTTCAGATAGTCGGGGATTGAGCTATCTACATTATTCAACAGCAGTGAACCCTTACTATAATCTACTATTTCTGCGCTAAAAAACTTGGAATAATTACCCGAAGCAATTTCTACCAGCCCTTCCGGATCGTCAATTTCCTCCCCTCGTTCATTTAGAAGGGAGGCTATTCTCCTTCTCTTTGCCCGTACTTTAGACTGCTTGAAAAAATAGGATGAACATTTCTCATCCTTTTCCCATTTTTCATCAAGACTCCTGAATTTATAAGCCTCAGCCCTCTTATGAAAAAATAGCCTCTGCTCGTTTTGCCAGCGTTTCAATAATTCCTCATCTATGCGCTCACCAGTGTTTTGTTGTGCCATTAAATTTTCTATTGATTTTTGCAATTGATAATATTCTTTAAACTCCGCTTTTCTGGATTCTTTTGAGTACACCTGTATGTAATGTTTAATACGGACCTTTGTGCTTTCCCACCATCCAGATACATTACCATAAAACATCTTCATTTTAATGCACTCCTTGAAGAAACTCCTGAACCCTACCCTAAACTGCCGGGCTCCAAGAATACTGTTATTCAATTTCCAGTACCCTTTCCCAAAACATGTCACCTTCAGGTTTAATACAACAGAGAGCATGTTGTGATCTGAGTAGAAAACAGGTGACACTTGTGCCTCAAACACCTGAAAATCTAACGGACAAAAAATATAATCTATTCTACTCCGTGCCCCTCTACTGTTTCCCCATGTGAAACCAGGGTCATCAGAGTTAAAACTCCTAAAACTATCAACTAAACTGTACTTTTTTACCAAACTATGGAAGTTAACTCCCATGTTTTTGCCCTCACTAGGAGAGTTGAAATCACCTCCAACGATTACATGACGATTGGTCATGAAAACGGTGTCTAACTTAAGAAATAGCTCATTTCGTTCTTTTGGTGCAGCATGGGCATATATATTTACCACTCTTAAACTCTTACCCTTCCAGTCAACATCTGTGACCAAAACCCTCCCCTGTATCACAGAAAAACTCCCGACTATTTTAACTTCCACATTCCCACTTAACGTCCCCACCCCAGATGAGTGAACACCCCCAATGCTCCATCTAGAGTCCCCTTTAACCCACTCTTTTGTGAACCCCTTCACATCCTCCACAGTCTTTAGGTGGACCTCTTGCAAGAGGCACAAAGAAAAATCCACTGAACTTAAATGAGAAAAAACTACTGCTCTCTTTGATGCATTTCTCAACCCCCTCACATTTATAGTTAATATATGAAATAAAGACAGACTATGACAAAAAAAAAAAAAATGGAGGAAGTCACAGAAAAAAAGGAGCCCATGGCTTTCTTGGGAAAGAGCTCTTCCACCAATCATGGGTGAGAGTACGGGGTTGAGCTCCTTCAGTGGGAAGGAGAGCCTCTGACGGAGGGGCTAGCTTCTGAGAGTACGGGATGCAGAGCTTAGTTCGGGGCAGGAGGCAATCCGAGGAGAAGACAGCTCCTCCAGGGAGGCTGTCTGAGTACCTCTCAGCTGGAACCTTACTCCTGGACCATGCAGTCAGATGCAATTCTGGGTTAACTCCTCCCCAGCTGGGCATTGGGGAGGCAACATCCTCGCTGCCTCTGCGCTGCCCCCCTCCTTTGCCGCATTGTCAGTGATCTCCTGCACCTGTCCAGTCTCCTTCCCTCCTGCATTTCTTCCCAAACCTCAGAAACAAGTACCCCAAACCTGTTCGCCTCCAACAGCAGGAGGCGGGAGATTTGAAAGCAACAAGCCTCGTCTTTGCCCTCTTTCTCTTACTTTTTCCTCCTTTCTTCCCCGCTGCCACTCAATAACAGAAGAAGCCTCCTCCAAACTCTCAGCTTCTCCCCCCTGCTTCCCCCAGGCGTCCTCGCTCTCTGCCTGGACTGACACCACCTCCGGTGCATCTGCCCCCTTTGTCTCCACCACTCCTCCCGTGAGCTCGGCAATTACGTCCTCAATTGCTCTTAAGGATGTGGAGCGTGGGTCGTCACATGCGGGTCCATCCCTGTGTTGCGCACCTGGGGCCACCGACTCCCGTCTGGCAGCCTTGAGGGACCCCATTGTTGGATGGGGCCCAAATAAATTCCTGCCAGCCCACATAAACTACACTTTTTTGGCTGATCACAATTTCTCATGGTGTGTCCCAAACTATCACAGTTTCTGCACCGCACCTGTCTGCAAGACCTTGCCAGGTGTCCATATGAAGCACATTGCCTGCAGTACAGCGGCTGACCCCCATAGACTAGGAAACCTCTATGGGAGCCAATGGTGAACACGGCAGGGGATGGCAAAAACCATCATAACCATTCGGGTCTTCCTTCAGCATGACCCGGAATTGCCGTTTTCCGGTCCATATCCCCAGCACATCCTTAATGTCTCCCATACTTGTTAACACAGTCACGTACCTGGCAAGAAAATACCTGGTTGCTTCCTCTGACACCCAAGGGTTGTAAATGTGCACAGTCACAATGCGCTCACCAGTACGACACAGGCTGAGCACCCTGAAGTCTTTTCAAGTCAACTAAAATAAGGTAAAAGAATGCTCTAGAGCCTAAAATCTACTAAATGTTAAAAGGTGAATAAAACACTTACCTTGTCTTGTTTGGCCTGGTCGAGATGTTATTCCGGCAGAGTACAGGTAAGCAGTCCTCTGAACCAATGAATGGCTTGTCCAAAAATCTTTCTCTCCATTAACTCGTCGGTACTGTTCCACACAAACCTAAGCGTAGTTTCAGCACGGCATGCACCTGCTGCGAGTTAGCTGACGATGTCATTGTAGACTGTCAACAGATCCTCCTCTTACTCAATCTTAGCCAAAAGGCCGAGAAGCGATAACCCCCGCTGGTTGCTTCCAGCGCCCACCTCCCGGAGCAGTTCTCCCCCTGCCGTGGCGCAGTGGTTTCAACTGCGCATAACAACGGCTGAGTCTCAGCACCTCCTCCCGAGCGCGCCTCGTCGCACCGCTCAACCTTGCCGGGGGCGGCGTTTTATTTCCTTTTCACAAACGCACGAGGCTCGGCCACACGGCAGAGCCTGCCAAAAATAGTTTTAACTCATTGGCGTCCCTCTCCACGGAAGTCTTTAGTAAAAGGCGAAAGACTTGTACGTTATGAAGAGAAACCCGAGTAAGTACGGGCCCCTCCTCCAGAGCCGCCGACGAGCCTAGTCGTCCCGGCCACTACCCTCACGGTAAGCCTCACTCTGCCTCTCGAGTCCCAAGTACCAGGCCACGCCCGTTCCCCTACCCCTCCCCAGGTCATGGCAGGCTCTATCCAATCGGGCTGCGGAGAGACGAAGGCCTGGCTTTTGGACAGAGGCTACCGAACGACTCGGGCTCTTGTAGCCTCTCGATGACGAGTGAGAGAAAGGGAGGGGAAATGTGGCCGATCGCTTCTCGGCCTTTTGGCCAAGACTGCAATGGCCTCCTCTTTCTGGTTAAAACCTTTGCCGGTTTGGGGCTTCGTTTTGTGTCACCAGCTTTTCTGGGAGGAGATTCACCTCATTCCTTGTGAATAAAATTTCAACTTTGCCGTAGCTGAAAAACTTTTGCAACAAGGAATTCATTGGTCCCGAGGACTGCCTACCTGTCCTCTGCCGGACTGCCACCTTGACCAGACCAAAGACGAGAAGGTAAGTGTGTTTTATTCACCGATTTAGCAGTTGTAGCAGGTTTTCTTGCTTCATTTGAGGTGTTTTAGTTTCTTGTATCCTTTCTACGCTGCGGTTCCTCCACCGTGTTGGCCAACCGTGCCGGGCCTACGGAGGCGCCGCAGTGTCCCCTCCCCACCTTCTGAGAGGCTCTATCCAATCGGAGAAATGAAGGCCTGGCTTTTGGACACAGGCTACCGAGCATCCGAAATACTCGGGCTCTCGATGACGAGTGGGAGAAAGGGAGGGGAAGTGCAGGGCACATTTAACAGCCATGCCGGTCCCAAATATCCCCTCGTCGTCTGCCAATCATAAAGTGCAAATCTCGCTGCCTTCTTCGAGGCTTCAGCTGGCCGCCCCCCCTCGACTGGCGCCTTTTTCGGGCCGGCGTCCGGCAGAGCGACGAACCTCTGCGTTTGGGTCAGTATTTTGGTTTTACACAAGGCAGGAGAAGGGTGCACCGCCCCCGGAGGCACTGCAATACCGGGTCGATGCGTGGAGTGGACGGAGCAAGCCCCTCGTCTCAGCTCCCGGTGCTAAAAATCCATTTAATATGTTGCCCCCTTATAGGGGACATATCAGATATTAAACTGATAAGAACAGATTTTTTTCTTTTGAGAAAAATTTTATTGACACTCAATTCAAACATGATTCATAATATGTCAATTCCAAGTTACCTTTTAAAATACAACACGTCAATAAATAGATAAATGTTCTCTGTAAAACAACATTTAAAAAAAGTGTTTAAAATGCATTACAGATAACGTCATAAATTAAAGGTATAAAATGGTTTTCAGCTTGTCCATCTGTGAGTGTCTGTTAAAAGTCTTCAAAGCGGAGTGCATTTGTTAAAATAAAACTCACAAAAAATAAATGGATAATAAAAGCTCTTCTCCAAGTCCACTGTTGTGCAGGAGTGTAGTGAGTCCCTATCAAAGGGGAACTCATTCAGCTCCCCCAAACAGATTTGGTCTCTCGGGATCTTGTCAGGCGCTCAGAGGAGACCCTCACCCTGTAGCTCCTTCCCACCAACCTCACCCGGAGGGTCAGGCCGCCGCTGCCTTGAACTTTCCTTGTGTGGCTCCGGCTCCTCCGTCCGAATGGGCACAGAGGCGATTCTTCTTTGTGGCTGTGTCCTAGGCCCGCCGCCTGCAGCTCTGGCCGTTTGGACCGTTGCTGCGGCCATCCGGATCACAGCCACGGGGGGGATCTGCATGTGCTTTCTTGCCAGCAAGTTTCTGGAGGTCCATATGGCGTCTTTGATGGCGGCTAGGGTGAGCCACTGTTTGGCAAATGTACGTGCTGGTATCTGATTTCCTTGGCTCACCCCGTACAGCACCAGCTGTGGTGTGAGGACCTCCCTTGCTGGCAAGTACGGGAATTGCAAGGAGCCGGCCGTTGCCCACTGTTCTACGGCAGCGCTGCACTCCCAGAGCAGATGCCTTACCGACTCAGGCGCGCCACAACCTGGTCGGGGGCAAGTTGAGTGCGCCGACATGCCCCGGGAGTGCATTACGGACCTGACTGGGAGGATCTCATGAGCCACCATCCATGACAGGTCCCGGAGTCTGTTTGGAAGAGCTGGATGGTTCACGTTGCGCCAAACTGTTGAGGGCTCGCCGAATGCAAGCCCGCGCACTGGACTCACTGGTTCCCGCTCCTGCACAACAGAAATGAGAGAGCGGTGAGTGGTTAAAACCTGCAACTCCTCCTGCTCAAGGTTAAAATGCCTTAAAAATGACTGGATAAAAGCATAGGCTGGTGGCAGGTTAAAAGACACTGGTACTTTGAGACTTGTGGGTAAGATCTTAAGTTTTCTGAGGTAGGACCCCATCCAGAACCGTGTCATTGCTGCGGTCTTGGGGTTTCTGGATGGGGCTGTGGCGGTTGCGATGTGTAGTGCTGTGTATCTGCTTCCTAGGAACAAGTGCAGGTCTGGCACTCCTTTTCCTCCTTTCTCCTTTGGCTTCTTCATCACGCTTCGTCTCAGTCTTTCCCACTTGGAGCCCCACAAAAAATAAAAGATGGCTCGTTCCAGGTCTAAGATCACTCTCCTAGGCGGGATAAAAACAGAACTGATGAGTAAAAGCAAAGGTAAAATCACTGCTTTGATGATTAAAACCTTTCCTTCTAAAGTCAGTCCTCTAAGTGTCCAGTACCCTAGTCTCTGCCTGACTTTCCCTACTATGTCTGCCCAATTTGTTTTCCCCTCCCCCTCCCTATCAAACCTGATCCCAAGTATTTTTTGGTCAGTCTGGGTCACAGTCAGGGGGAGTCCTGTCGTCTCAGTCGCTGTCCACGGTCCATAAAAATGGGCTTGGGTCTTGCTTCTGTTCAGCTTTGACCCAGAGGCCTGTCCGAACCAGTCAGTCAAGTCCAGCGTCCTGTTGACAGATAAAAGGTCAGTGCATAAAATGTTGATGTCGTCCATATATAAAATACATTTTGTCTCGAGTCCCCCGCTCCCTGGGACTCCTACCCCATGGATTCGTTGGTCCCTTCTCAAGGTCTGTGCCAGTGGTTCTATACAGATAACGTAGAGGAGGGCAGATAACGGACAACCCTGACGGACACCGCAGTTTATATCCACTGCTCTTGTCAGATGCCCGTTAACAATGAATTTGCTGTTGATCTCCCGGTACAGCAGTCCCACCCAGGCTATAAACCTTCTCGGGAACCCCATTTTTTGCAGTACCTGGAAAAGGTACTGGTGCGAGACCCGATCAAAGGCTTTCTCAAAATCTAAATTCAGGACTACTAGCCGAATGTTTCTGTCTCTCGCGTAACAGATGGTATCTCGGATCAGTACGAGGCTGTCGGTGATCTTCCTCCCCGGGACGGCACAGGCTTGATCCGGGTGAATCAGATCTTCTAAAAACAAGGACATGCGTGAGGCTAAAGTTTACTAAAAAGTTTACAGTCAAAATTTAAGAGTGTGATAGGTCTCCAATTTTTCAAGTCCGTCTTGTCTTTGTCTTTGTGAAGGAGAGTCACTATCCCTGCTCTAAAGCTGTCAGGAAGTCGGTCCATTTGTTCAAAATCCATAAAAACAGCAAGCAAGTCTGGTGCTAAAATGTCCCAAAATGTCAGATAAAATTCCAAGGGAAGCCCGTCTTCTCCCGGCGACTTCCCTGTCTTAAAAGATTTGATGCATTTGTTTAATTCCGGTATCGTAAAATCTTGGGTTAAAAGCACGTTGTCGTTTGTTGCTTGGTCAATGGATTTTAAAACTTCGTCATGGTGTCCCCGTTAACAGTTTTGTATGCGTACAGTTCACGGTAAAAATGTTCGACAGTTTCTTTGATTTCCTCTGTTGTGTCAGCTGTGCACCCGTTTTCTTTTTTAAGTCTCAACATGGCCCCCCCTTTATTTACGATTTTCTTAAAAAAATATCTTGTGCACTTCTCTCCTTCCTCTATTTCCCTTTCCTTGCTTCTTAAAATCACACCTTTGCTATTAATTTCTGCTAAAACCGACATCTCTGTTTTAATTTGTTTTATCTCTTCATTAAAATCCATTCCATGTTGGATTAGTTTAAAATACCTCTGAAGCCGTTTCTGCAGTCCCAACATGCGTCTGTTGTCCCTCTTTTTCTTTCTTTTCCCTGCCTGTCTGTAAAACGTCTTTGTCTTTCCCTTCACCATTTCCCACCACTGTGCACGTGTATCGTAAAAGTCTTGAAGGGTCTGCCACTCTCGGTATTGCTCCCTGTACAGCCTAACTAGCTCCCTGTCTTCTAACAGGGAGCAATTGAGCTTCCACAGACCACTTCCTGCCGTCACACCGGAAGAGAGTGAAAGGGTGCAGGAAAGAATTGCGTGATCAGAAAAGAAAACAGGTTCCAATCTAGCATCGGTTGGTGGGCAATCACGTGATAAAATGTAGTCTATGCGAGAGGCTCGGGTGCCATCACTACTGAACCAGGTGAAGCCCTCCTCTCTGGGATGCATGGTTTTAAAACAGTCCACAAGTCTAAAATCACTGCATATGCTTTGAAGTAAAACTGAAGTCTTGTCCACTTTAAAATCGTCCCCTATTCTTCTCCTGTCGTTCCTGCTTAAAATACAATTAAAATCCCCCCCTACAACTAAAGGTGCCCTGCCTAGCATGTGGGGCTGCAGGTCTTCTAAAAGGTCATACCTGTCGTTCTTGTCATTAAAGCCATAAATATTTAAGACGTTAAAATCCTTCCCCATAAAAGTCAAGTGTGTTAAAAGTGCCCGACCATCTCTCACCACAGTGCTGCCCTTCACCAGACTAGAGGGTTTTTTATTAAAATGGCCACTCCATCATTTTTGTTTTCATTTGAGCCGCTCCATATCGACGTTTGTGGCCATAACTCCTCCCATTCTCTGTAGTGTTTTAAAAATGGTAGGCCGCATTCCTGTATTAAAAACACGTCAGACTTAAAAGAGTTAAGAAAGGATAAAACAATCTGGGCTCTAACTCTCGACTTCACACTCCTCACATTGATAGTTGAGAAGGTGAGTGTCATGAGTATGGTTAAAATTTGCAGGTATGACATCTTAAAAGACTAAAAAAAAGGGGGATTTCAAATGTTTAAAAAACAGCAGTTAGTGGATTTCTTGTGAATGGAGCTCTTCCTTCATTCTCATGGGTGAGAGATGACGGGGTTGAGCTCCATTTCCCTTTCGGACTCTAGGAGTTGGCCTCTGACGCAGGGTGCATTGAGCTTTGAGTCCTTAGGGGTTGATTGCAGAGCTATAGTTAAAAAAGAGACTTCATTAGGCGAATTGGAGGGGAAGACTCTGGGCTCCTCCACAGATGAACTGTCTGAGTAGCTCTCAGCTCTTCCCCTCTTTTCCGAGGCTCCAGGAGACTCAGAAGACAATTCTGAAATTAGTCTCTTGGCCGGCTGGGCATTGGGGAGGGGGACATCCTCGCTATCACTCTGTGACTGGCCAAATTTTTGTTCTGAGCCAGTCACTGAGCTAGCTCCGCCTTCTGCCTGCACTGCCACTGCTTCTTCCCTGTTCTCCACTTGTGGGGCAGCTGCAGGCCCCTCCCCTTCTCCCGCCTCTACTGGTCCTTCTCCTCCAATCACAGGATTTGGCGGGAGATTTGAATTCTCCAGCCCAGCCTCTTCAATTAGCTCTCTAACTGCTTCGTCTTGTCCGCCATTTTGTGCCTTTGCTGCCTTTAATTTGTTGGCAAACGACTTAGGGCAATCTCTGAAGAGGTGGTTTGTTTCTCCACAAAGATTGCACTTTCTGCCATTGGTGCATTCCTCGAAAGTATGCCCAATTTCTCTACATTTACCACAAATGATCTGCTGGCACGCTTCTGCCAGGTGCCCATTCTCACCACACTTGCGGCAGAGTTTGGGCTGGCCCTGGTAATGAATGTAGCCCCTGTTGTTTCCCAGAACTATCATGGATGGCAGATGTTTCAGGCCCTGGAAGCCTTGAGGGTCTTGCCATTGTTGGATGGGGACCCTCCAAGCGCAATTCCAGATGCCATCCTCATCTCTCACTTTGGTAGCCTGGCCTTTAACAGTGCAAAATCTGCCCAGCCACAAACAAATGTCATCTGCATTCACAGTCTCATTGAACATTCTGACAATTACCGTTTTAGCGGCATTATCAGTCAGTTTCTCAACATTAAATGCAGTAAACTGGGGTTTTTCATTTTCGAAGCGTGTCCAGAAATCTCTGAACACGGCAGCAGAGACAAAACTCACATCGAAACCTTTTCCAAATGGCAGAGTCAAAATACAATTTATATCCTGCGGGGAGAATTTCAAAATGTTCTGGATCATTTTCCTTGAGAAGTCAGCCTTGACATAACAAGGGTTTTCCCATCTTTTTCTTTGAATGTAAATCTGACACTGTGGTGCCTCCTCATGCCGGCATGGTTGGCCGCCATGGTGGAGGCACCACAACGTAAAAGTGGTAAAAGAAGCTAAAACACCTAAAACAGTCTAAAACCAAGTCAACTAAAATAAGGTAAAAGAATGCTCTAAAAAGAGCAATAAAATCTACTAAAAATGTTAGAAAGGTGAATAAAACACACTTACCTTGTCTTGTTTGGCCTGGTCGAGATGTTATTCCGGCAGAGTACAGGTAAGCAGTCCTCTGAACCAATGAATTCCTTTGTGTGAAACAATTTCAACTACAACAAAGTTGAAATTTTCTTCACAAGGAATAATGTGAGTATCCTCCCAAAAACCTGGTAACACTTCGCCACAAACAGGCAAAAGTTTTATCCAGACACAGGAGGCGATCGCAGTCTTAGCCAAAAGGCCGAGAAGCGATAACCCCCGCTGGTTGCTTCCAGCGCCCACCTCCCGGAGCAGTTCTCCCCCTGCCGTGGCGCAGTGGTTTCAACTGCGCATAACAACGGCTGAGTCTCAGCACCTCCTCCCGAGCGCGCCTCGTCGCACCGCTCAACCTTGCCGGGGGCGGCGTTTTATTTCCTTTTCACAAACGCACGAGGCTCGGCCACACGGCAGAGCCTGCCAAAAATAGTTTTAACTCATTGGCGTCCCTCTCCACGGAAGTCTTTAGTAAAAGGCGAAAGACTTGTACGTTATGAAGAGAAACCCGAGTAAGTACGGGCCCCTCCTCCAGAGCCGCCGACGAGCCTAGTCGTCCCGGCCACTACCCTCACGGTAAGCCTCACTCTGCCTCTCGAGTCCCAAGTACCAGGCCACGCCCGTTCCCCTACCCCTCCCCAGGTCATGGCAGGCTCTATCCAATCGGGCTGCGGAGAGACGAAGGCCTGGCTTTTGGACAGAGGCTACCGAACGACTCGGGCTCTTGTAGCCTCTCGATGACGAGTGAGAGAAAGGGAGGGGAAATGTGGCCGATCGCTTCTCGGCCTTTTGGCCAAGACTGCAATGGCCTCCTCTTTCTGGTTAAAACCTTTGCCGGTTTGGGGCTTCGTTTTGTGTCACCAGCTTTTCTGGGAGGAGATTCACCTCATTCCTTGTGAATAAAATTTCAACTTTGCCGTAGCTGAAAAACTTTTGCAACAAGGAATTCATTGGTCCCGAGGACTGCCTACCTGTCCTCTGCCGGACTGCCACCTTGACCAGACCAAAGACGAGAAGGTAAGTGTGTTTTATTCACCGATTTAGCAGTTGTAGCAGGTTTTCTTGCTTCATTTGAGGTGTTTTAGTTTCTTGTATCCTTTCTACGCTGCGGTTCCTCCACCGTGTTGGCCAACCGTGCCGGGCCTACGGAGGCGCCGCAGTGTCCCCTCCCCACCTTCTGAGAGGCTCTATCCAATCGGAGAAATGAAGGCCTGGCTTTTGGACACAGGCTACCGAGCATCCGAAATACTCGGGCTCTCGATGACGAGTGGGAGAAAGGGAGGGGAAGTGCAGGGCACATTTAACAGCCATGCCGGTCCCAAATATCCCCTCGTCGTCTGCCAATCATAAAGTGCAAATCTCGCTGCCTTCTTCGAGGCTTCAGCTGGCCGCCCCCCCTCGACTGGCGCCTTTTTCGGGCCGGCGTCCGGCAGAGCGACGAACCTCTGCGTTTGGGTCAGTATTTTGGTTTTACACAAGGCAGGAGAAGGGTGCACCGCCCCCGGAGGCACTGCAATACCGGGTCGATGCGTGGAGTGGACGGAGCAAGCCCCTCGTCTCAGCTCCCGGTGCTAAAAATCCATTTAATATGTTGCCCCCTTATAGGGGACATATCAGATATTAAACTGATAAGAACAGATACTACACTTGATCTTAGCCAAAAGGCCGAGAAGCGATAACCCCCGCTGGTTGCTTCCAGCGCCCACCTCCCGGAGCAGTTCTCCCCCTGCCGTGGCGCAGTGGTTTCAACTGCGCATAACAACGGCTGAGTCTCAGCACCTCCTCCCGAGCGCGCCTCGTCGCACCGCTCAACCTTGCCGGGGGCGGCGTTTTATTTCCTTTTCACAAACGCACGAGGCTCGGCCACACGGCAGAGCCTGCCAAAAATAGTTTTAACTCATTGGCGTCCCTCTCCACGGAAGTCTTTAGTAAAAGGCGAAAGACTTGTACGTTATGAAGAGAAACCCGAGTAAGTACGGGCCCCTCCTCCAGAGCCGCCGACGAGCCTAGTCGTCCCGGCCACTACCCTCACGGTAAGCCTCACTCTGCCTCTCGAGTCCCAAGTACCAGGCCACGCCCGTTCCCCTACCCCTCCCCAGGTCATGGCAGGCTCTATCCAATCGGGCTGCGGAGAGACGAAGGCCTGGCTTTTGGACAGAGGCTACCGAACGACTCGGGCTCTTGTAGCCTCTCGATGACGAGTGAGAGAAAGGGAGGGGAAATGTGGCCGATCGCTTCTCGGCCTTTTGGCCAAGACTGCAATGGCCTCCTCTTTCTGGTTAAAACCTTTGCCGGTTTGGGGCTTCGTTTTGTGTCACCAGCTTTTCTGGGAGGAGATTCACCTCATTCCTTGTGAATAAAATTTCAACTTTGCCGTAGCTGAAAAACTTTTGCAACAAGGAATTCATTGGTCCCGAGGACTGCCTACCTGTCCTCTGCCGGACTGCCACCTTGACCAGACCAAAGACGAGAAGGTAAGTGTGTTTTATTCACCGATTTAGCAGTTGTAGCAGGTTTTCTTGCTTCATTTGAGGTGTTTTAGTTTCTTGTATCCTTTCTACGCTGCGGTTCCTCCACCGTGTTGGCCAACCGTGCCGGGCCTACGGAGGCGCCGCAGTGTCCCCTCCCCACCTTCTGAGAGGCTCTATCCAATCGGAGAAATGAAGGCCTGGCTTTTGGACACAGGCTACCGAGCATCCGAAATACTCGGGCTCTCGATGACGAGTGGGAGAAAGGGAGGGGAAGTGCAGGGCACATTTAACAGCCATGCCGGTCCCAAATATCCCCTCGTCGTCTGCCAATCATAAAGTGCAAATCTCGCTGCCTTCTTCGAGGCTTCAGCTGGCCGCCCCCCCTCGACTGGCGCCTTTTTCGGGCCGGCGTCCGGCAGAGCGACGAACCTCTGCGTTTGGGTCAGTATTTTGGTTTTACACAAGGCAGGAGAAGGGTGCACCGCCCCCGGAGGCACTGCAATACCGGGTCGATGCGTGGAGTGGACGGAGCAAGCCCCTCGTCTCAGCTCCCGGTGCTAAAAATCCATTTAATATGTTGCCCCCTTATAGGGGACATATCAGATATTAAACTGATAAGAACAGATTTTTTTCTTTTGAGAAAAATTTTATTGACACTCAATTCAAACATGATTCATAATATGTCAATTCCAAGTTACCTTTTAAAATACAACATGTCAATAAATAGATAAATGTTCTCTGTAAAACAACATTTAAAAAAAGTGTTTAAAATGCATTACAGATAACGTCATAAATTAAAGGTATAAAATGGTTTTCAGCTTGTCCATGTCTGTGAGTGTCTGTTAAAAAGTCTTCAAAGCGGAGTGCATTTGTTAAAATAAAACTCACAAAAAATAAATGGATAATAAAAGCTCTTCTCCAAGTCCACTGTTGTGCAGGAGTGTAGTGAGTCCCTATCAAAGGGGAACTCATTCAGCTCCCCCAAACAGATTTGGACTCTCGGGATCTTGTGCAGGCGCTCAGAGGAGACCCTCACCCTGTAGCTCCTTCCCACCAACCTCACCCGGAGGGTCAGGCCGCCGCTGCCTTGAACTTTCCTTGTGTGGCTCCGGCTCCTCCGTCCGAATGGGCACAGAGGCGATTCTTCTTTGTGGCTGTGTCCTAGGCCCGCCGCCTGCAGCTCTGGCCGTTTGGGCCGTTGCTGCGGCCATCCGGATCACAGCCACGGGGGGGATCTGCATGTGCTTTCTTGCCAGCAAGTTTCTGGAGGTCCATATGGCGTCTTTGATGGCGGCTAGGGTGAGCCACTGTTTGGCAAATGTACGTGCTGGTATCTGATTTCCTTGGCTCACCCCGTACAGCACCAGCTGTGGTGTGAGGACCTCCCTTGCTGGCAAGTACGGGAATTGCAAGGAGCCGGCCGTTGCCCACTGTTCTACGGCAGCGCTGCACTCCCAGAGCAGATGCCTTACCGACTCAGGCGCGCCACAACCTGGTCGGGGGCAAGTTGAGTGCGCCGACATGCCCCGGGAGTGCATTACGGACCTGACTGGGAGGATCTCATGAGCCACCATCCATGACAGGTCCCGGAGTCTGTTTGGAAGAGCTGGATGGTTCACGTTGCGCCAAACTGTTGAGGGCTCGCCGAATGCAAGCCCGCGCACTGGACTCACTGGTTCCCGCTCCTGCACAACAGAAATGAGAGAGCGGTGAGTGGTTAAAACCTGCAACTCCTCCTGCTCAAGGTTAAAATGCCTTAAAAATGACTGGATAAAAGCATAGGCTGGTGGCAGGTTAAAAGACACTGGTACTTTGAGACTTGTGGGTAAGATCTTAAGTTTTCTGAGGTAGGACCCCATCCAGAACCGTGTCATTGCTGCGGTCTTGGGGTTTCTGGATGGGGCTGTGGCGGTTGCGATGTGTAGTGCTGTGTATCTGCTTCCTAGGAACAAGTGCAGGTCTGGCACTCCTTTTCCTCCTTTCTCCTTTGGCTTCTTCATCACGCTTCGTCTCAGTCTTTCCCACTTGGAGCCCCACAAAAAATAAAAGATGGCTCGTTCCAGGTCTAAGATCACTCTCCTAGGCGGGATAAAAACAGAACTGATGAGTAAAAGCAAAGGTAAAATCACTGCTTTGATGATTAAAACCTTTCCTTCTAAAGTCAGTCCTCTAAGTGTCCAGTACCCTAGTCTCTGCCTGACTTTCCCTACTATGTCTGCCCAATTGTTTTCCCCTCCCCCTCCCTATCAAACCTGATCCCAAGTATTTTTTGGTCAGTCTGGGTCACAGTCAGGGGGAGTCCTGTCGTCTCAGTCGCTGTCCACGGTCCATAAAAATGGGCTTGGGTCTTGCTTCTGTTCAGCTTTGACCCAGAGGCCTGTCCGAACCAGTCAGTCAAGTCCAGCGTCCTGTTGACAGATAAAAGGTCAGTGCATAAAATGTTGATGTCGTCCATATATAAAATACATTTTGTCTCGAGTCCCCCGCTCCCTGGGACTCCTACCCCATGGATTCGTTGGTCCCTTCTCAAGGTCTGTGCCAGTGGTTCTATACAGATAACGTAGAGGAGGGCAGATAACGGACAACCCTGACGGACACCGCAGTTTATATCCACTGCTCTTGTCAGATGCCCGTTAACAATGAATTTGCTGTTGATCTCCCGGTACAGCAGTCCCACCCAGGCTATAAACCTTCTCGGGAACCCCATTTTTTGCAGTACCTGGAAAAGGTACTGGTGCGAGACCCGATCAAAGGCTTTCTCAAAATCTAAATTCAGGACTACTAGCCGAATGTTTCTGTCTCTCGCGTAACAGATGGTATCTCGGATCAGTACGAGGCTGTCGGTGATCTTCCTCCCCGGGACGGCACAGGCTTGATCCGGGTGAATCAGATCTTCTAAAAACAAGGACATGCGTGAGGCTAAAAGTTTACTAAAAAGTTTACAGTCAAAATTTAAGAGTGTGATAGGTCTCCAATTTTTCAAGTCCGTCTTGTCTTTGTCTTTGTGAAGGAGAGTCACTATCCCTGCTCTAAAGCTGTCAGGAAGTCGGTCCATTTGTTCAAAATCCATAAAAACAGCAAGCAAGTCTGGTGCTAAAATGTCCCAAAATGTCAGATAAAATTCCAAGGGAAGCCCGTCTTCTCCCGGCGACTTCCCTGTCTTAAAAGATTTGATGCATTTGTTTAATTCCGGTATCGTAAAATCTTGGGTTAAAAGCACGTTGTCGTTTGTTGCTTGGTCAATGGATTTTAAAACTTCGGTCATGGTGTCCCCGTTAACAGTTTTGTATGCGTACAGTTCACGGTAAAAATGTTCGACAGTTTCTTTGATTTCCTCTGTTGTGTCAGCTGTGCACCCGTTTTCTTTTTTAAGTCTCAACATGGCCCCCCCTTTATTTACGATTTTCTTAAAAAAATATCTTGTGCACTTCTCTCCTTCCTATTTCCCTTTCCTTGCTTCTTAAAATCACACCTTTGCTATTAATTTCTGCTAAAACCGACATCTCTGTTTTAATTTGTTTTATCTCTTCATTAAAATCCATTCCATGTTGGATTAGTTTAAAATACCTCTGAAGCCGTTTCTGCAGTCCCAACATGCGTCTGTTGTCCCTCTTTTTCTTTCTTTTCCCTGCCTGTCTGTAAAACGTCTTTGTCTTTCCCTTCACCATTTCCCACCACTGTGCACGTGTATCGTAAAAGTCTTGAAGGGTCTGCCACTCTCGGTATTGCTCCCTGTACAGCCTAACTAGCTCCCTGTCTTCTAACAGGGAGCAATTGAGCTTCCACAGACCACTTCCTGCCGTCACACCGGAAGAGAGTGAAAGGGTGCAGGAAAGAATTGCGTGATCAGAAAAGAAAACAGGTTCCAATCTAGCATCGGTTGGTGGGCAATCACGTGATAAAATGTAGTCTATGCGAGAGGCTCGGGTGCCATCACTACTGAACCAGGTGAAGCCCTCCTCTCTGGGATGCATGGTTTTAAAACAGTCCACAAGTCTAAAATCACTGCATATGCTTTGAAGTAAAACTGAAGTCTTGTCCACTTTAAAATCGTCCCCTATTCTTCTCCTGTCGTTCCTGCTTAAAATACAATTAAAATCCCCCCCTACAACTAAAGGTGCCCTGCCTAGCATGTGGGGCTGCAGGTCTTCTAAAAGGTCATACCTGTCGTTCTTGTCATTAAAGCCATAAATATTTAAGACGTTAAAATCCTTCCCCATAAAAGTCAAGTGTGTTAAAAGTGCCCGACCATCTCTCACCACAGTGCTGCCCTTCACCAGACTAGAGGGTTTTTTATTAAAATGGCCACTCCATCATTTTTGTTTTCATTTGAGCCGCTCCATATCGACGTTTGTGGCCATAACTCCTCCCATTCTCTGTAGTGTTTTAAAAATGGTAGGCCGCATTCCTGTATTAAAAACACGTCAGACTTAAAAGAGTTAAGAAAGGATAAAACAATCTGGGCTCTAACTCTCGACTTCACACTCCTCACATTGATAGTTGAGAAGGTGAGTGTCATGAGTATGGTTAAAATTTGCAGGTATGACATCTTAAAAGACTAAAAAAAAGGGGGATTTCAAATGTTTAAAAACAGCAGTTAGTGGATTTCTTGTGAATGGAGCTCTTCCTTCATTCTCATGGGTGAGAGATGACGGGGTTGAGCTCCATTTCCCTTTCGGACTCTAGGAGTTGGCCTCTGACGCAGGGTGCATTGAGCTTTGAGTCCTTAGGGGTTGATTGCAGAGCTATAGTTAAAAAAGAGACTTCATTAGGCGAATTGGAGGGGAAGACTCTGGGCTCCTCCACAGATGAACTGTCTGAGTAGCTCTCAGCTCTTCCCCTCTTTTCCGAGGCTCCAGGAGACTCAGAAGACAATTCTGAAATTAGTCTCTTGGCCGGCTGGGCATTGGGGAGGGGGACATCCTCGCTATCACTCTGTGACTGGCCAAATTTTTGTTCTGAGCCAGTCACTGAGCTAGCTCCGCCTTCTGCCTGCACTGCCACTGCTTCTTCCCTGTTCTCCACTTGTGGGGCAGCTGCAGGCCCCTCCCCTTCTCCCGCCTCTACTGGTCCTTCTCCTCCAATCACAGGATTTGGCGGGAGATTTGAATTCTCCAGCCCAGCCTCTTCAATTAGCTCTCTAACTGCTTCGTCTTGTCCGCCATTTTGTGCCTTTGCTGCCTTTAATTTGTTGGCAAACGACTTAGGGCAATCTCTGAAGAGGTGGTTTGTTTCTCCACAAAGATTGCACTTTCTGCCATTGGTGCATTCCTCGAAAGTATGCCCAATTTCTCTACATTTACCACAAATGATCTGCTGGCACGCTTCTGCCAGGTGCCCATTCTCACCACACTTGCGGCAGAGTTTGGGCTGGCCCTGGTAATGAATGTAGCCCCTGTTGTTTCCCAGAACTATCATGGATGGCAGATGTTTCAGGCCCTGGAAGCCTTGAGGGTCTTGCCATTGTTGGATGGGGACCCTCCAAGCGCAATTCCAGATGCCATCCTCATCTCTCACTTTGGTAGCCTGGCCTTTAACAGTGCAAAATCTGCCCAGCCACAAACAAATGTCATCTGCATTCACAGTCTCATTGAACATTCTGACAATTACCGTTTTAGCGGCATTATCAGTCAGTTTCTCAACATTAAATGCAGTAAACTGGGGTTTTTCATTTTCGAAGCGTGTCCAGAAATCTCTGAACACGGCAGCAGAGACAAAACTCACATCGAAACCTTTTCCAAATGGCAGAGTCAAAATACAATTTATATCCTGCGGGGAGAATTTCAAAATGTTCTGGATCATTTTCCTTGAGAAGTCAGCCTTGACATAACAAGGGTTTTCCCATCTTTTTCTTTGAATGTAAATCTGACACTGTGGTGCCTCCTCATGCCGGCATGGTTGGCCGCCATGGTGGAGGCACCACAACGTAAAAGTGGTAAAAAGAAGCTAAAACACCTAAAACAGTCTAAAACCAAGTCAACTAAAATAAGGTAAAAGAATGCTCTAAAAAGAGCAATAAAATCTACTAAAAATGTTAGAAAGGTGAATAAAACACACTTACCTTGTCTTGTTTGGCCTGGTCGAGATGTTATTCCGGCAGAGTACAGGTAAGCAGTCCTCTGAACCAATGAATTCCTTTGTGTGAAACAATTTCAACTACAACAAAGTTGAAATTTTCTTCACAAGGAATAATGTGAGTATCCTCCCAAAAACCTGGTAACACTTCGCCACAAACAGGCAAAAGTTTTATCCAGACACAGGAGGCGATCGCAGTCTTAGCCAAAAGGCCGAGAAGCGATAACCCCCGCTGGTTGCTTCCAGCGCCCACCTCCCGGAGCAGTTCTCCCCCTGCCGTGGCGCAGTGGTTTCAACTGCGCATAACAACGGCTGAGTCTCAGCACCTCCTCCCGAGCGCGCCTCGTCGCACCGCTCAACCTTGCCGGGGGCGGCGTTTTATTTCCTTTTCACAAACGCACGAGGCTCGGCCACACGGCAGAGCCTGCCAAAAATAGTTTTAACTCATTGGCGTCCCTCTCCACGGAAGTCTTTAGTAAAAGGCGAAAGACTTGTACGTTATGAAGAGAAACCCGAGTAAGTACGGGCCCCTCCTCCAGAGCCGCCGACGAGCCTAGTCGTCCCGGCCACTACCCTCACGGTAAGCCTCACTCTGCCTCTCGAGTCCCAAGTACCAGGCCACGCCCGTTCCCCTACCCCTCCCCAGGTCATGGCAGGCTCTATCCAATCGGGCTGCGGAGAGACGAAGGCCTGGCTTTTGGACAGAGGCTACCGAACGACTCGGGCTCTTGTAGCCTCTCGATGACGAGTGAGAGAAAGGGAGGGGAAATGTGGCCGATCGCTTCTCGGCCTTTTGGCCAAGACTGCAATGGCCTCCTCTTTCTGGTTAAAACCTTTGCCGGTTTGGGGCTTCGTTTTGTGTCACCAGCTTTTCTGGGAGGAGATTCACCTCATTCCTTGTGAATAAAATTTCAACTTTGCCGTAGCTGAAAAACTTTTGCAACAAGGAATTCATTGGTCCCGAGGACTGCCTACCTGTCCTCTGCCGGACTGCCACCTTGACCAGACCAAAGACGAGAAGGTAAGTGTGTTTTATTCACCGATTTAGCAGTTGTAGCAGGTTTTCTTGCTTCATTTGAGGTGTTTTAGTTTCTTGTATCCTTTCTACGCTGCGGTTCCTCCACCGTGTTGGCCAACCGTGCCGGGCCTACGGAGGCGCCGCAGTGTCCCCTCCCCACCTTCTGAGAGGCTCTATCCAATCGGAGAAATGAAGGCCTGGCTTTTGGACACAGGCTACCGAGCATCCGAAATACTCGGGCTCTCGATGACGAGTGGGAGAAAGGGAGGGGAAGTGCAGGGCACATTTAACAGCCATGCCGGTCCCAAATATCCCCTCGTCGTCTGCCAATCATAAAGTGCAAATCTCGCTGCCTTCTTCGAGGCTTCAGCTGGCCGCCCCCCCTCGACTGGCGCCTTTTTCGGGCCGGCGTCCGGCAGAGCGACGAACCTCTGCGTTTGGGTCAGTATTTTGGTTTTACACAAGGCAGGAGAAGGGTGCACCGCCCCCGGAGGCACTGCAATACCGGGTCGATGCGTGGAGTGGACGGAGCAAGCCCCTCGTCTCAGCTCCCGGTGCTAAAAATCCATTTAATATGTTGCCCCCTTATAGGGGACATATCAGATATTAAACTGATAAGAACAGATACTACACTTGATCTTAGCCAAAAGGCCGAGAAGCGATAACCCCCGCTGGTTGCTTCCAGCGCCCACCTCCCGGAGCAGTTCTCCCCCTGCCGTGGCGCAGTGGTTTCAACTGCGCATAACAACGGCTGAGTCTCAGCACCTCCTCCCGAGCGCGCCTCGTCGCACCGCTCAACCTTGCCGGGGGCGGCGTTTTATTTCCTTTTCACAAACGCACGAGGCTCGGCCACACGGCAGAGCCTGCCAAAAATAGTTTTAACTCATTGGCGTCCCTCTCCACGGAAGTCTTTAGTAAAAGGCGAAAGACTTGTACGTTATGAAGAGAAACCCGAGTAAGTACGGGCCCCTCCTCCAGAGCCGCCGACGAGCCTAGTCGTCCCGGCCACTACCCTCACGGTAAGCCTCACTCTGCCTCTCGAGTCCCAAGTACCAGGCCACGCCCGTTCCCCTACCCCTCCCCAGGTCATGGCAGGCTCTATCCAATCGGGCTGCGGAGAGACGAAGGCCTGGCTTTTGGACAGAGGCTACCGAACGACTCGGGCTCTTGTAGCCTCTCGATGACGAGTGAGAGAAAGGGAGGGGAAATGTGGCCGATCGCTTCTCGGCCTTTTGGCCAAGACTGCAATGGCCTCCTCTTTCTGGTTAAAACCTTTGCCGGTTTGGGGCTTCGTTTTGTGTCACCAGCTTTTCTGGGAGGAGATTCACCTCATTCCTTGTGAATAAAATTTCAACTTTGCCGTAGCTGAAAAACTTTTGCAACAAGGAATTCATTGGTCCCGAGGACTGCCTACCTGTCCTCTGCCGGACTGCCACCTTGACCAGACCAAAGACGAGAAGGTAAGTGTGTTTTATTCACCGATTTAGCAGTTGTAGCAGGTTTTCTTGCTTCATTTGAGGTGTTTTAGTTTCTTGTATCCTTTCTACGCTGCGGTTCCTCCACCGTGTTGGCCAACCGTGCCGGGCCTACGGAGGCGCCGCAGTGTCCCCTCCCCACCTTCTGAGAGGCTCTATCCAATCGGAGAAATGAAGGCCTGGCTTTTGGACACAGGCTACCGAGCATCCGAAATACTCGGGCTCTCGATGACGAGTGGGAGAAAGGGAGGGGAAGTGCAGGGCACATTTAACAGCCATGCCGGTCCCAAATATCCCCTCGTCGTCTGCCAATCATAAAGTGCAAATCTCGCTGCCTTCTTCGAGGCTTCAGCTGGCCGCCCCCCCTCGACTGGCGCCTTTTTCGGGCCGGCGTCCGGCAGAGCGACGAACCTCTGCGTTTGGGTCAGTATTTTGGTTTTACACAAGGCAGGAGAAGGGTGCACCGCCCCCGGAGGCACTGCAATACCGGGTCGATGCGTGGAGTGGACGGAGCAAGCCCCTCGTCTCAGCTCCCGGTGCTAAAAATCCATTTAATATGTTGCCCCCTTATAGGGGACATATCAGATATTAAACTGATAAGAACAGATTTTTTTCTTTTGAGAAAAATTTTATTGACACTCAATTCAAACATGATTCATAATATGTCAATTCCAAGTTACCTTTTAAAATACAACATGTCAATAAATAGATAAATGTTCTCTGTAAAACAACATTTAAAAAAAGTGTTTAAAATGCATTACAGATAACGTCATAAATTAAAGGTATAAAATGGTTTTCAGCTTGTCCATGTCAGTGAGTGTCTGTTAAAAGTCTTCAAAGCGGAGTGCATTTGTTAAAATAAAACTCACAAAAATAAATGGATAATAAAAGCTCTTCTCCAAGTCCACTGTTGTGCAGGAGTGTAGTGAGTCCCTATCAAAGGGGAACTCATTCAGCTCCCCCAAACAGATTTGGACTCTCGGGATCTTGTGCAGGCGCTCAGAGGAGACCCTCACCCTGTAGCTCCTTCCCACCAACCTCACCCGGAGGGTCAGGCCGCCGCTGCCTTGAACTTTCCTTGTGTGGCTCCGGCTCCTCCGTCCGAATGGGCACAGAGGCGATTCTTCTTTGTGGCTGTGTCCTAGGCCCGCCGCCTGCAGCTCTGGCCGTTTGGGCCGTTGCTGCGGCCATCCGGATCACAGCCACGGGGGGGATCTGCATGTGCTTTCTTGCCAGCAAGTTTCTGGAGGTCCATATGGCGTCTTTGATGGCGGCTAGGGTGAGCCACTGTTTGGCAAATGTACGTGCTGGTATCTGATTTCCTTGGCTCACCCCGTACAGCACCAGCTGTGGTGTGAGGACCTCCCTTGCTGGCAAGTACGGGAATTGCAAGGAGCCGGCCGTTGCCCACTGTTCTACGGCAGCGCTGCACTCCCAGAGCAGATGCCTTACCGACTCAGGCGCGCCACAACCTGGTCGGGGGCAAGTTGAGTGCGCCGACATGCCCCGGGAGTGCATTACGGACCTGACTGGGAGGATCTCATGAGCCACCATCCATGACAGGTCCCGGAGTCTGTTTGGAAGAGCTGGATGGTTCACGTTGCGCCAAACTGTTGAGGGCTCGCCGAATGCAAGCCCGCGCACTGGACTCACTGGTTCCCGCTCCTGCACAACAGAAATGAGAGAGCGGTGAGTGGTTAAAACCTGCAACTCCTCCTGCTCAAGGTTAAAATGCCTTAAAAATGACTGGATAAAAGCATAGGCTGGTGGCAGGTTAAAAGACACTGGTACTTTGAGACTTGTGGGTAAGATCTTAAGTTTTCTGAGGTAGGACCCCATCCAGAACCGTGTCATTGCTGCGGTCTTGGGGTTTCTGGATGGGGCTGTGGCGGTTGCCATGTGTAGTGCTGTGTATCTGCTTCCTAGGAACAAGTGCAGGTCTGGCACTCCTTTTCCTCCTTTCTCCTTTGGCTTCTTCATCACGCTTCGTCTCAGTCTTTCCCACTTGGAGCCCCACAAAAAATAAAAGATGGCTCGTTCCAGGTCTAAGATCACTCTCCTAGGCGGGATAAAAACAGAACTGATGAGTAAAAGCAAAGGTAAAATCACTGCTTTGATGATTAAAACCTTTCCTTCTAAAGTCAGTCCTCTAAGTGTCCAGTACCCTAGTCTCTGCCTGACTTTCCCTACTATGTCTGCCCAATTGTTTTCCCCTCCCCCTCCCTATCAAACCTGATCCCAAGTATTTTTTGGTCAGTCTGGGTCACAGTCAGGGGGAGTCCTGTCGTCTCAGTCGCTGTCCACGGTCCATAAAAATGGGCTTGGGTCTTGCTTCTGTTCAGCTTTGACCCAGAGGCCTGTCCGAACCAGTCAGTCAAGTCCAGCGTCCTGTTGACAGATAAAAGGTCAGTGCATAAAATGTTGATGTCGTCCATATATAAAATACATTTTGTCTCGAGTCCCCCGCTCCCTGGGACTCCTACCCCATGGATTCGTTGGTCCCTTCTCAAGGTCTGTGCCAGTGGTTCTATACAGATAACGTAGAGGAGGGCAGATAACGGACAACCCTGACGGACACCGCAGTTTATATCCACTGCTCTTGTCAGATGCCCGTTAACAATGAATTTGCTGTTGATCTCCCGGTACAGCAGTCCCACCCAGGCTATAAACCTTCTCGGGAACCCCATTTTTTGCAGTACCTGGAAAAGGTACTGGTGCGAGACCCGATCAAAGGCTTTCTCAAAATCTAAATTCAGGACTACTAGCCGAATGTTTCTGTCTCTCGCGTAACAGATGGTATCTCGGATCAGTACGAGGCTGTCGGTGATCTTCCTCCCCGGGACGGCACAGGCTTGATCCGGGTGAATCAGATCTTCTAAAAACAAGGACATGCGTGAGGCTAAAAGTTTACTAAAAAGTTTACAGTCAAAATTTAAGAGTGTGATAGGTCTCCAATTTTTCAAGTCCGTCTTGTCTTTGTCTTTGTGAAGGAGAGTCACTATCCCTGCTCTAAAGCTGTCAGGAAGTCGGTCCATTTGTTCAAAATCCATAAAAACAGCAAGCAAGTCTGGTGCTAAAATGTCCCAAAATGTCAGATAAAATTCCAAGGGAAGCCCGTCTTCTCCCGGCGACTTCCCTGTCTTAAAAGATTTGATGCATTTGTTTAATTCCGGTATCGTAAAATCTTGGGTTAAAAGCACGTTGTCGTTTGTTGCTTGGTCAATGGATTTTAAAACTTCGGTCATGGTGTCCCCGTTAACAGTTTTGTATGCGTACAGTTCACGGTAAAAATGTTCGACAGTTTCTTTGATTTCCTCTGTTGTGTCAGCTGTGCACCCGTTTTCTTTTTTAAGTCTCAACATGGCCCCCCCTTTATTTACGATTTTCTTAAAAAAATATCTTGTGCACTTCTCTCCTTCCTCTATTTCCCTTTCCTTGCTTCTTAAAATCACACCTTTGCTATTAATTTCTGCTAAAACCGACATCTCTGTTTTAATTTGTTTTATCTCTTCATTAAAATCCATTCCATGTTGGATTAGTTTAAAATACCTCTGAAGCCGTTTCTGCAGTCCCAACATGCGTCTGTTGTCCCTCTTTTTCTTTCTTTTCCCTGCCTGTCTGTAAAACGTCTTTGTCTTTCCCTTCACCATTTCCCACCACTGTGCACGTGTATCGTAAAAGTCTTGAAGGGTCTGCCACTCTCGGTATTGCTCCCTGTACAGCCTAACTAGCTCCCTGTCTTCTAACAGGGAGCAATTGAGCTTCCACAGACCACTTCCTGCCGTCACACCGGAAGAGAGTGAAAGGGTGCAGGAAAGAATTGCGTGATCAGAAAAGAAAACAGGTTCCAATCTAGCATCGGTTGGTGGGCAATCACGTGATAAAATGTAGTCTATGCGAGAGGCTCGGGTGCCATCACTACTGAACCAGGTGAAGCCCTCCTCTCTGGGATGCATGGTTTTAAAACAGTCCACAAGTCTAAAATCACTGCATATGCTTTGAAGTAAAACTGAAGTCTTGTCCACTTTAAAATCGTCCCCTATTCTTCTCCTGTCGTTCCTGCTTAAAATACAATTAAAATCCCCCCCTACAACTAAAGGTGCCCTGCCTAGCATGTGGGGCTGCAGGTCTTCTAAAAGGTCATACCTGTCGTTCTTGTCATTAAAGCCATAAATATTTAAGACGTTAAAATCCTTCCCCATAAAAGTCAAGTGTGTTAAAAGTGCCCGACCATCTCTCACCACAGTGCTGCCCTTCACCAGACTAGAGGGTTTTTTATTAAAATGGCCACTCCATCATTTTTGTTTTCATTTGAGCCGCTCCATATCGACGTTTGTGGCCATAACTCCTCCCATTCTCTGTAGTGTTTTAAAAATGGTAGGCCGCATTCCTGTATTAAAAACACATCAGACTTAAAAGAGTTAAGAAAGGATAAAACAATCTGGGCTCTAACTCTCGACTTCACACTCCTCACATTGATAGTTGAGAAGGTGAGTGTCATGAGTATGGTTAAAATTTGCAGGTATGACATCTTAAAAGACTAAAAAAAAGGGGGATTTCAAATGTTTAAAAACAGCAGTTAGTGGATTTCTTGTGAATGGAGCTCTTCCTTCATTCTCATGGGTGAGAGATGACGGGGTTGAGCTCCATTTCCCTTTCGGACTCTAGGAGTTGGCCTCTGACGCAGGGTGGCATTGAGCTTTGAGTCCTTAGGGGTTGATTGCAGAGCTATAGTTAAAAAAGAGACTTCATTAGGCGAATTGGAGGGGAAGACTCTGGGCTCCTCCACAGATGAACTGTCTGAGTAGCTCTCAGCTCTTCCCCTCTTTTCCGAGGCTCCAGGAGACTCAGAAGACAATTCTGAAATTAGTCTCTTGGCCGGCTGGGCATTGGGGAGGGGGACATCCTCGCTATCACTCTGTGACTGGCCAAATTTTTGTTCTGAGCCAGTCACTGAGCTAGCTCCGCCTTCTGCCTGCACTGCCACTGCTTCTTCCCTGTTCTCCACTTGTGGGGCAGCTGCAGGCCCCTCCCCTTCTCCCGCCTCTACTGGTCCTTCTCCTCCAATCACAGGATTTGGCGGGAGATTTGAATTCTCCAGCCCAGCCTCTTCAATTAGCTCTCTAACTGCTTCGTCTTGTCCGCCATTTTGTGCCTTTGCTGCCTTTAATTTGTTGGCAAACGACTTAGGGCAATCTCTGAAGAGGTGGTTTGTTTCTCCACAAAGATTGCACTTTCTGCCATTGGTGCATTCCTCGAAAGTATGCCCAATTTCTCTACATTTACCACAAATGATCTGCTGGCACGCTTCTGCCAGGTGCCCATTCTCACCACACTTGCGGCAGAGTTTGGGCTGGCCCTGGTAATGAATGTAGCCCCTGTTGTTTCCCAGAACTATCATGGATGGCAGATGTTTCAGGCCCTGGAAGCCTTGAGGGTCTTGCCATTGTTGGATGGGGACCCTCCAAGCGCAATTCCAGATGCCATCCTCATCTCTCACTTTGGTAGCCTGGCCTTTAACAGTGCAAAATCTGCCCAGCCACAAACAAATGTCATCTGCATTCACAGTCTCATTGAACATTCTGACAATTACCGTTTTAGCGGCATTATCAGTCAGTTTCTCAACATTAAATGCAGTAAACTGGGGTTTTTCATTTTCGAAGCGTGTCCAGAAATCTCTGAACACGGCAGCAGAGACAAAACTCACATCGAAACCTTTTCCAAATGGCAGAGTCAAAATACAATTTATATCCTGCGGGGAGAATTTCAAAATGTTCTGGATCATTTTCCTTGAGAAGTCCAGCCTTGACATAACAAGGGTTTTCCCATCTTTTTCTTTGAATGTAAATCTGACACTGTGGTGCCTCCTCATGCCGGCATGGTTGGCCGCCATGGTGGAGGCACCACAACGTAAAAGTGGTAAAAGAAGCTAAAACACCTAAAACAGTCTAAAACCAAGTCAACTAAAATAAGGTAAAAGAATGCTCTAAAAAGAGCAATAAAATCTACTAAAAATGTTAGAAAGGTGAATAAAACACACTTACCTTGTCTTGTTTGGCCTGGTCGAGATGTTATTCCGGCAGAGTACAGGTAAGCAGTCCTCTGAACCAATGAATTCCTTTGTGTGAAACAATTTCAACTACAACAAAGTTGAAATTTTATTCACAAGGAATAATGTGAGTATCCTCCCAAAAACCTGGTAACACTTCGCCACAAACAGGCAAAAGTTTTATCCAGACACAGGAGGCGATCGCAGTCTTAGCCAAAAGGCCGAGAAGCGATAACCCCCGCTGGTTGCTTCCAGCGCCCACCTCCCGGAGCAGTTCTCCCCCTGCCGTGGCGCAGTGGTTTCAACTGCGCATAACAACGGCTGAGTCTCAGCACCTCCTCCCGAGCGCGCCTCGTCGCACCGCTCAACCTTGCCGGGGGCGGCGTTTTATTTCCTTTTCACAAACGCACGAGGCTCGGCCACACGGCAGAGCCTGCCAAAAATAGTTTTAACTCATTGGCGTCCCTCTCCACGGAAGTCTTTAGTAAAAGGCGAAAGACTTGTACGTTATGAAGAGAAACCCGAGTAAGTACGGGCCCCTCCTCCAGAGCCGCCGACGAGCCTAGTCGTCCCGGCCACTACCCTCACGGTAAGCCTCACTCTGCCTCTCGAGTCCCAAGTACCAGGCCACGCCCGTTCCCCTACCCCTCCCCAGGTCATGGCAGGCTCTATCCAATCGGGCTGCGGAGAGACGAAGGCCTGGCTTTTGGACAGAGGCTACCGAACGACTCGGGCTCTTGTAGCCTCTCGATGACGAGTGAGAGAAAGGGAGGGGAAATGTGGCCGATCGCTTCTCGGCCTTTTGGCCAAGACTGCAATGGCCTCCTCTTTCTGGTTAAAACCTTTGCCGGTTTGGGGCTTCGTTTTGTGTCACCAGCTTTTCTGGGAGGAGATTCACCTCATTCCTTGTGAATAAAATTTCAACTTTGCCGTAGCTGAAAAACTTTTGCAACAAGGAATTCATTGGTCCCGAGGACTGCCTACCTGTCCTCTGCCGGACTGCCACCTTGACCAGACCAAAGACGAGAAGGTAAGTGTGTTTTATTCACCGATTTAGCAGTTGTAGCAGGTTTTCTTGCTTCATTTGAGTGTTTTAGTTTCTTGTATCCTTTCTACGCTGCGGTTCCTCCACCGTGTTGGCCAACCGTGCCGGGCCTACGGAGGCGCGCAGTGTCCCCTCCCCACCTTCTGAGAGGCTCTATCCAATCGGAGAAATGAAGGCCTGGCTTTTGGACACAGGCTACCGAGCATCCGAAATACTCGGGCTCTCGATGACGAGTGGGAGAAAGGGAGGGGAAGTGCAGGGCACATTTAACAGCCATGCCGGTCCCAAATATCCCCTCGTCGTCTGCCAATCATAAAGTGCAAATCTCGCTGCCTTCTTCGAGGCTTCAGCTGGCCGCCCCCCTCGACTGGCGCCTTTTTCGGGCCGGCGTCCGGCAGAGCGACGACCTCTGCGTTTGGGTCAGTATTTTGGTTTTACACAAGGCAGAGAAGGGTGCACCGCCCCCGGAGGCACTGCAATACCGGGTCGATGCGTGGATGGACGGAGCAAGCCCCTCGTCTCAGCTCCCGGTGCTAAAAATCCATTTAATATGTTGCCCCCTTATAGGGGACATATCAGATATTAAACTGATAAGAACAGATACTACACTTGATCTTAGCCAAAAGGCCGAGAAGCGATAACCCCCGCTGGTTGCTTCCAGCGCCCACCTCCCGGAGCAGTTCTCCCCCGCCGTGGCGCAGTGGTTTCAACTGCGCATAACACGGCTGTATCTCAGCACCTCCTCCCGAGCGCGCCTCGTCGCACCGCTCACTTGCCGGGGCGGCGTTTTATTTCCTTTTCACAAACCACGAGGCTCGGCCACACGGCAGAGCCTGCCAAAAATAGTTTTAACTCATTGGCGTCCCTCTCCACGGAAGTCTTTAGTAAAAGGCGAAAGACTTGTACGTTATGAAGAAAACCCGAGTAAGTACGGGCCCCTCCTCCAGAGCCCGCCGACAGCCTAGTCGTCCCGGCCACTACCCTCACGTAAGCCTCACTCTGCCTCTCGAGTCCCAAGTACCAGGCCAACCCCCTTTTCCCCTACCCCTCCCCAGGTCATGGCAGGCTCTATCCAATCGGGCTGCGGAGAGACGAAGGCCTGGCTTTTGGACAGAGGCTACCGAACGACTCGGGCTCTTGTAGCCTCTCGATGACGAGTGAGAGAAAGGGAGGGGAAATGTGGCCGATCTCTTCTCGGCCTTTTGGCCAAGACTGCAATGGCCTCCTCTTTCTGGTTAAAACCTTTGCCGGTTTGGGCTTC